>NC_091000.1:17537500-17837500 GCF_041146395.1 Eulemur rufifrons
TAGAATTATTGCTAAGAGTCTCTTCGGAGACAGACTTAGTAGAGGACTCTAGGAGAAGGCAGGCTCTTCCATGAGCAGCATTTCCAGGGCAAACCAGATGTGATGGATGAACTTATTAAAAAGATGTTGGCTTTGCTAGTAATCAAAGAAATGCACATTAAAACAACAATGGAATACTATTTTCCTGCTAAACATAAGGACAAAAAATTTTTAAATGCCATTACTCAGACCAGCTGAGGGTGCAGTGAACGGGGTAGCTCTGGTTGGAGGGTGACTTGCCACATGCTTTCTGGTGGGCAATAGAAAGAGTTTCCAAAGTGTTCCTGTTTCAGGATGTTTATCACACAGTTGTTTATAGGAAAGAAAAATCTGAAACAACCAAATAATGGGGGATGTTATATTTTCAGAGAATATTAAATAACAGGAAAATGATTTTGATACAATACTGAGTAAAAAATAATTGTAGAGTCCAAAACTGTATATTTAGAACAAGAATTTTAATAAAAATTCAAAGTAACATGTTAGAATATTGTGTATCATTTGCAGATATGTGTAAACATATGAAAGCAGATTTGTAGATACATATTTCTTAGTCTTAGAATCTAAAAAATATTTGTTTGTTTAGCAAGAAATACTCCAAAATATCCAGGACAAATAATAATCCCTTTGAAGATATCCAAGGATAAATGTTCTTAGTGTTTTGTAACTCCAATGGTCAAGAATGTGTTTTTTTCCTTAAGTTTTGCTGAAATCTGCTTGATTTAATGTAAATCCATGTCCTCTTGTCTGGTCTTTAAAATTGTAAGAATATTTTGCAACATTCTCTTCTATAAAGGAAAATATAGAGACACTACTAGAACCACGTTAGCCATCTCTTTTATAAGATTAATATCTTTATTTTGATTGTCACTTATTATTTAACATTTTGCCAGTTTTTAAATGTCCCTTTCTTCCTTGAAACTGCACCAGTAACCTGTATCTTAAGAAAAGCCTGCAACAGAAGGAAACCCATATATTTATCATGAATTCCTCTCCCTTCTTACTCCCTCAATTTATTTCCTGCCTTTGCTGCAACATCGAAGACTTGAAGGGGATCTCTGGAATAGATGCAGTAACAACAGTGGAGTTTCTTTTACATTTCTTGTTTATCTGGGGTGGTTTAACTGTCAGAGGGAGAAAGGGCAGATTTTAGATCTGCGCATGCTGGGAACATGCCGTGTGGCAGCACTGTCCAGGGTGCTTTCCATGTCCTACCTCTTATAATTCTACAAAAACCCTGCCGAGTGGTGAGCACTGTTCCTATATTAAGAAAAGGATATTGAGGCTTATGCAGGTTAAGTAATTTGCCAAAGTCAAAGGCTGAATTCAACTCCAGATCTCTATGAGCTCTTTCTGCTACGCAGTGCAGTTTTGTTTTGCCCTTTTAACGAATAAAAGCACAACCAATTCTCTCTTAGCTTGATCAGGCATATTAGAATTAGCATTTGTAGTATATCATTACCGGTTTCATTTAGGCAGAATTTACTTTTTGTTGACTGGGTTTACAATGAGTTAAAACTCACAGAGCAACAGTAGTCCTCCACCGTATTTTGTCATATATCTGTCATAGTGGTCACATAGACCTCTGCGGCTCACACAGAGTTACATACAGTCACCTTCCATGGCAAATGGCAAAATACTGACCAACTCCCAGGATTTGAAATATGATTTCTATAACAGCCCGGCTGCGGACCTGCCAAGTTCAAGGTCAGGGATGTCACGTATGATGGAGCTACAGAATCCCCCTAATTGCTCAGAATGGGGCATGGAAGTGGAAATTGCAATGAACAGTGGGGTTCCTCCCAGGCCATAGCACCTCTTCCTTCCCTCCCTTTAATAAGTGAGGATGACACTAAAGCTGCAGAAAAAGTACCTTAAAAATTATTTTATAAAACTTGTTATTGTGACATAATTAGGCACATAGAAAAGCATAGATAATGATACAATAAGTATTTCTATTCCAGCATTCTGTCTAAGGAATAAGCATTAGAAATATAGTTGAAACCCCTTCTGTATCCACCCAATCCTATCCTCTTCTTCCCTCTTTCCCCCGGGGGTGATAACATGTTTGAGATTTATACATGTAAACAATTATGACTTCAGTTCATTTGTTTTCACTGCTGTGTAGTATTCCTCTATGTGAATACACTGTAATTTATTTGCTTACTTTTAAATTGATGGACACTCAGGAGATAAGAGTGAGGTTGGTGGGAGAATGTGTACAATTGGATGTGAATTATTTTCTGGTCTTGTTTTTGTTTTGGGAGGTGGGTTCACAGATGTTTATTACATCATTAAAAATAAATTAATAACTAAATATAAGTTGAATATTCACAGCTTAACGATGATATGTGCCATGAACCAAGGACCATGATTAATTAATATACACTAGATTAATAATAAAGATAACAATTATCTTAGTTTGCTAGGAATGCTATAGCAAAGTACCATAGACTGTGTGGCTTAAACAACAGAAATTTATTTTCTAACAATTCTGTAGGCTAAATGCACAAGATCCACGTGTTGGCAGGGTTGGTTTCTTCTGAGGCCTCTCTCTTTGGCTGGTAGATGACTGTGTTCTCCTCCCTGTGTCTTCCCATGGTCTTCCCTCTGTGTCTGTCTGAGTCCCAATCACCTCTTCTTATAAGGAAGGACAACAGTCATTTGGACTAAGGCCCATGCTAATCACCTTGCTGTAACCTAATTACCCTTTTTAAGACCCCGTCTCCAAATACAGTCACACTCTGAGCTATTGGGGGTTAGGAATTCAACATACGAGTTTTGGGGTGACACAATTCAGCCCACAACGACTCTTATAGATACTGCTTCAGTGGCATTCCTATAAAGGTCTCCTTGCGCAAATAAGTGAAAGTTCCCTGGAGACTCCAGTTAAGTGTGGAATGGCTAGGTCACGTAACAAAATACCATTCAGTGAACGATGATGTTGATGTTTGCACAGTGAAAGTTTGAAAACATAGCAACGATAGTAGACAGCCCTTTAAAAATGGTAACTCTATAGTTTGTAAAATTGCATTTAATTTTTACAGCATCTTTTGGAGGTCGGTGTCATCATCATTCCCATTTTACCAATAAGAAAACTGAGACGTGGGGAAATGAAGGTCATCTTTCTCAGGGCCCAGAGGAGCCAGCCATAAAGCTGGGATCCTGGCCCAGGACTGTTGGATTCTAAAGCTTGTGCTGTAAAGCCCCTAGAGTAGCTTCATTTGGAGAAAACACACACACACACACACACACTCCCTACTTTTATGGAGTGCTACCCTGGGGCACAATTAGTCACTAGTTCGAAAACCCATTCATCAAGCTGCACTAGACATGGCTGGAAGAGGAATGACAACAGTGTGTGAGAACAGCCCGAGAAAAAAAAAAAGGAGGTATAACTTCCCTGAAAAACAACTCCCAGAGAGGCAGCATCTGTGTTGACTTACAAAAACAGAAAAGTGAAGAAACCTTAAGAGCAGAGGCATGACATCCTGTGACGCGGAGAAGGGTGGCGGAAGTCCCCGTGAACAATGGCCACAGATGCCAGGCCTGGGGGAGAACCCCGGGCAGGGGAGGCCCCGTGTGTGTCGCTCCCAGCTGTGGGCCGAGCACAGGAAGGAAGCACTGGGCCAACAGCAGCCCGGCCTCCAGGGCTACCATGAGTATTAAAGGCTTTAATTCATGCAGGACGCGTAGAGTGGCGCCCGGCACATAGTGAGCGCTCAGTACAGGTTGTGTGTCATGACTGTTGTTATTCTGTTCGCGTAGCCCCAGACACACACGACAGAAACAGTAGCCTTTTTGAAGGAGGAGGTAAGAGTTGGATGAATAAGCCCTCCCTTAATGCGGGACGTGCCTGCTCTATTAATCTGATGAACCCAACCTTTAAATACCACTTGTGCAAATCTATCCTGGACAACACTTGTGAAGAAAACGTGACATTTTTTCTTGACTTTTATAAGATAAAAAATTAGAATATGTTCATTTTTATCACACTAAAACCAGCTGGAAAGGATAATTTGGATTTCATTTGAAGCATGCTCAGTAGTAATTTTCAGTAAATGAAGATCCAGTTCTTGGCACGGGGATACTAAATACACAAGGTCAAGTGCTTTGGGAAGATGTTTTACTTTTGTTCCCCCTCTCATTCCTTCCATCTTTTCAGCATGATGTGAATTTGTTCCTTCAAAAAGTTCTGAAGAATCACAGAATTAGAGATAAGACTTATTAGTTATTTAAACCATCTTTCTGCTGATGAGGAGGTATTGCCTTGGTACAATTTATAATGCTTTTCCTAGTGTGGCTTTGAAACAATGTGGCTTTTATCAGAGGGGCAGTGGTGGAGATGCAGGCCTCTGTGTTCAGAACAGGTCTGGCCCGGGGAGACACAAGGAAGACGCTCTCAAAGGCACATACCTCCCCACAGCAGGCTGATCAGCTGGCTGTAGCTCCGAAGGGTGAAAGGGTAGTGAGGCCTCACTTTGATGTCGTTCGAGTCCAGCCCACTGCAATGGGGTGGTGTGCGAGTGTCGGCAGGGCGAGGGTCATAAACACCAGGGAGAGTTTTGCAACGCACACGCCTATCAGCTGAGTGCTGGACAAACATTTTCACCGCTGGCTATTTCCCTGAGGCTTCTGACAGTTTGTGCAACTTGTGTTAAGACATTCCTGAAAGAGAGGAGCATTTGTTCAACTTATATAACTTCTTTTTATATCATAAGACCAAAGCAGTCCTTCCGGGCTCATGTCCTGTTGAATGTGGTCCAATTGAAACTTCTTTCCTTTGCATACTCAGAAACCTGACTACCTGTGTAAATTCCGCCTGATAGCATAGCTTACTGTTTGCCCTCAGTCCTCTCTGGCTCTCCCAGACACCCAGATTTCACAATGACATTCCTTCTTCCTCTTGTAATTATACTGAACTATTAAAAAAAAAAAAGTAATAACTGTGATTGAACAACTTCTACCATGTATTCTTCAACTGTGTGTGTGTGTGTGTGTGTGTGTGAAATGTGTATATTTTTGAAGCATAAGAGATAACTGTGTGATCCTGGAATTGCAACAGAGGAGTTTAGCTGCTGGAGTTTTGGGGGATATTATGGTGTGTGTATAGCTGAGGACACCGGCAGCTCAGGAGTATGGCGAACTTTCATCCACTCACTTCTTGCTTTCAGTAAAGGAGTTTAATAAAATTTATGCAGCTTCTTATATTTGGCACAGCTTTTGTTTCCTGCCGATTGTTCTTAACAAAAATGTTGATTGGTTATGTCCTGATTTATTTTTATTTAGAGGTTTTCAAGATCAGTTGGTTTAAGGCTTTGAACATTATTCTACACCAGTGCTTCACAATGCTTCTTATTCTGTGGCCCTGTAAGATTTTCAATTTACCAAAGCAAGTTTGGCTGGTAAGGGGGTGACTTACACAGGCTCTCTTTTGTTTAGGGGTTTGCAATTTACAGTGCACCTTTGCATAGGTATTCTCAGTTGACTTTCTGCATAGCCCATGAGTAAACAGCACAGGTGTTATTAGATTTACATGACAGATGAGGCTACAAGGTCTTGGAGAGGTGAAGGGCTTTGGCCTAAGTCACACAGCTAGTAAGCGGCATGGCAAGCCTACTTTCCCCTAAAAACCATTTATTGATCAATCAAGGCTAGTTTCTATTATTGGGGTGGTTGTTCCCATGTGCCAGTCACTGTGCTGAGTGCTCCGTGCACACTATTTTGGGTAATATTCACCACCACTGCATGGGTTGGCATTCATTAAAGCAGGAGAGGAAACTGACCCTCATGGCACCCAGAGAGTCTTGTCATTTGTAATCAGGTCATTTAATGCAACTCTGCTGCTCTATAAACTACAGCACACTTAGGAACATCAACCTGTGTCTCTGTGTCAGGTTCCTTTCCTCGTTCCATTACCTGTTTTTGTAATGACATTCCTTCTTCCCCTTGTAATTCCATTGGGCTCCACTTTAGGATAATAAAGATGGAAGACAGCGAATGCACGTGAGTGACACAGGGGTGGTGGAGGTTGGGCAGTCACGGGGGTGCTCACTATGGGGCTCTGAATTGTACACATGGGAAATTAAGTGGGGCAGACCCTGGTGCAGCCTAGGATAGAAGGTGAGACCACACCAGCCATCTGGAGCCACACAGTGGATCTCTCAGGGACGAGGCCAAGGTGCACTCTAGAAAAGTCAGGCTCTTGGGGCTGCATTGCATTCCTGACACCTGACTGGAGAAGCCTGTTCCGTACATCCATGAAGGGAAGGGCCAGTCCGCTCTCAACTTGGGGTAATCTTTCATTCTTTTTTTTTTCCATTGTTGGTACTGCTGCACCCCTGGCATTATCTGTGAGCAATCTTAGTGAATTTGGCAGAGGTTGGAACCAATTCGCATTGGGAAAAGCCAGAAGTGGAAAATTTGAGTACAAAATCTTCAGGAAAATACAATAAAATGTTCCTGAGAGTTTAAATTAATCACTTGAATATGTGTGGCTTATATTTTTAAGTTTAAAGTTAAGTTTCAAGGTATGGCTCCTATAACATTCATGAGACTGGCTATATAAAAAAATTGCCATTAGTTTTGAAACTTTCTATTTCAAATAATGTTGGTTTTTAGATGTTATTATAAAGTAAGGAATGTGACATATCAGACAGAACTATGACTGGCCCTTACATGTCTCAGCTTTTCCACCTATAAATGGGAATAAAAACATACCGGCTATGAAGTATCATTTTAAGTTATTGGAGATGCCCAATAAAACTATCACTGTAAAATAAAATGCATTATTATTTAGAAGCATAGAATGTTTATCAACAGAACTGGCTTTAAATCTAAAAGCATTATTGACTGAAAATCACTTGGCTTATGTGAAAATAGAAAGTCTTTTCTCTATGTGGACTGGTTTCTTTTGGTATGAAAGGAAAGGTAATCTGAAATTGCTGTGATGGAAGGTCCCAGAGACAGAGACTGTTCGGGTGGGTCATCATATGTGGGGTCAGGGCAAACTCACACTCCCTCACTGGGAGGGCTGTGAGTTCTAGATGTGAGGAGTTTGACTCAGAATTAGGACCCCAGACAACTTTTGGAAGAGCCGGGAAGGAAGGGTGCACCTGTGCAGAGGTCATAAAGCTGCCCCTAGAGGTCAGAGGAACTGCTCCAAAGGTCAGAGGTTGCTGTGGAAGCCCACAGCTCAGAATGCATTGAGTGGTTTTCAAAAGGTTGTCTGCAAGCCGCTGCACTTCTTGAGAATCTCTGAGAAGCTCTCAGTAACTATCTCAGTCTGCTGGGCAAAGTTGGTGGTTCTCACACACTTGCCAGTGCATTTGTGTACAAATGCCTCGAGAGAATCGGCTTCACCTTCCACATCTACCTTAAGTCCTCTGCTGTCACCCCATGAGACTATTCTGGGGCAGTCCCCACACTTAGAAGAGGGCATGGTGGCGCCATGTTGGCAGTAGACAATCCAGCACACAGGGACTACTTCTCTAAACTCTCACAGATAAATAAAATTCTGTGTAATCACAGAACAAAAATAGACCCTGACATGAGTTCATTCCTTCACTCATTCATTCAACAAAATATGCTTTGAATAGCTAAGCTATGTGGTATGCATGGGAGAACTATCGTATAGAGATAGACTAATCCCTGCTTATTCCAGTTGGGGAAACAATTAACATACAAGTAACATCCCCCAAATAATTATAGCTTTTGATGCTATCAAGGACACAGGTACTATAGGGGCCATCTTAGATTGAGTGGTAGCTCTCTGGTAGCTGTTTCGCATAGTGCCTTATATTAGACTTATCAGGATATATATCTTATCTCTTCTGTTAGGTTTTAAGCTCTTGGAGGACAGGAAAGGTAGATCACTTATAATTTTATTTTTTACAAGTCTTGTATGGAGTAGGAGAGTAGGCACCAAGTAAATGTTAGTTGGACAAATGTGGCCCACAGTTCAGAGTTCCATACAGAGTCAGGTGGTTTCAGGTGAATCAGATGACAAACTGTTTCAGTTTTGCAGGTGATTCACATACTTATGTCAACAAGGTTGCATTCTTTTGTCTGACACCTAGGATCTAGGCCTCTGGTTCTCAGAGTTCATAAAACAACCCTCATTTGAGGGGATGGATTTCTCCAGTCTGACTGCCTTGGAGGGCAGGGTCATGGCGTAACCGAAACTATCAGAAGGGAAAACATGCCAATTAATACATCAAACTCGTGTTGTATTACATTTGGCATCTTTCCGATCTCTGCGTAAAAGTTATCTTTTCAGAGAGGCTTCCCTGAGTAGCATGCTGTTCCTAAAAGGGATCCATGGGGAAAATTAAAGCCCACCACAAATTCAGGAGAATAAATATTTTAGTTTGAATTATTCAGATTAAAGGTCTATATTTAATATGTTAGTGGAGTAATTGTTTAACTCTCAGAGAATGACCTATAGGGTAAAAGTCCGGAAATAAGATAAATGTAGGTTTGTTCAGGGTTATCTTTGGGGGATAATGTGGAAAGTCCACATCTTCCTGAGAAGCAGGTCATGTAATGAATGAAGCCAATCACGTCTTCTTACTGGTTGTTCACAGATGTAAATGAAATTTACAGTTTCTTACTCTTCTTTTGTATTTTATCAAAGTTGAAATAATCCGAAGGAGAGTGATGCCAAGAGTTAAATTTCTAGTCTTTTTGGGTATCTCTCCGTAGAAACTGATCTCAGATCATCTCTTCTCCCTGTGTTTGATTCTCTTCGGTAAGACACAGTCTTGGCACCCAGCAATGATTGAACAGACCAGGAGGCAAGTTTTGCTGCTGTCTACAAACTTATTGTGAAATGTAGCTAGTGGGAGGGCAGCTAACTCTAGGGACCTTTCGTGGCTCACCATTTCCCCTTCCTCCTGCCCACCTCCCTGGAACTGTTAGTGGTACACTCTGCCCCAGTCTGTGTGGTGTCCCATCCAACAGATGGATTCCAGCCGCAGCCTGAAGATGGGAGATCTGTTTGAGCACAATGTGGTTCATATTCCTACCTGGCTCCTGATTTCATCTTTATAAAGCCTGCTGAAAAGTAAGGACTTCTTGTTGTAATCTTGAAGGGGGGTTCTTTTTTTTTTTTTTTTTTTTTTCCTCTTTCCCTTTCTTCTTCCACTGTGGCTAAAAATTATTTCCCCGGTAGTGATTATTTATATAGTATTTTTAAGGAAGAAAAATCTGTCACAGCAACACAAAGAAAACGAAACTTTGGGAGAGCCACAAGGGCTCCCTCCGTATCACCAGGAGGGTGTCTTGGAGCATTAAACCATAGTTTTCTTTGATTTTTTGACTGTGAAAGAACAAAAAACAATACCTTATTCCGTCTCCCACATCTTTCTCCCCACTTCAGTCCAAAGTGCATTTAATTACTTCTCAGTGCCATGTTAAGATGTGCTGATGATTACGCTGAAAAAGATCAGCGTGGACACAAAAGTAGTATGTTACCTGAGCAGGCCCTGGTATCCCTGCGCTGCGTGTCTCATTAAACCATGCCGAACCATTTAACCTATTACGCTGGCTTGACTTAATTTGTCTCTACCAGGCACATTATGGGAGTAATATGGTGAGAACACATTTCTGGGGAATTTTAATATCCAAAAATTTTGGATTGCTCTGCTGATTTTATTTTGATTGCAGTTACAACCAAGTAATCAAAATGTTCATCCTGTACCTACTTTAGGCAAAGCACACTGCCATATGCTGTTGTGAAAACTGCACCATCCCCTAGAACCCTGGAATGGCAACGATCATTTAGTTATCTAGTAGATTCTTTTTTTTTTCTGTAATGTGTGTGAAGACTTAAACCTCTCAGCCCCCAGCTTTGGAACAGTGTCTATCTAGCACATAGTAAGTAATTTTGAATAGAGAGTACCATACAGGGTGAAGAAATAATGTTCCTTTATACAGATGAACACAGGAAGCTAAGTTTCAAATCAGAAGGACAGTGAACAAGCGTGGAATTGGTACAAGGGGAGTTAGTTTTAAATGGAAGTCCTCAAATGTGGCAAATTGAAAGAGTTGCTTCCTGAAGATCAAATGGTTGTCTATCAATACCAATACCATCATAAGATGGTATTTACTTTCATGAATTCATAATGATCTGACCTTGTAGGATCAGAAACTTGACTTTATTACTGTGTAAAATGGTTCCTTCTATGGGAGCTGACTCATATTAGTCAAGATTATAGAGACTCCAGTATTAATATAACTTCAATGTCAGTTTATTAATTTATATTAAGAATAACTGGCAGGCAGAACCAAATCCAAATACTTTGGTTAGCATATTTTCATCTTTTCTCTTCATAGATAAATGTTCTTTTGTTATGTGATATAAATAATGCCCTATTAGTTTAAGCCATTGTAGACAATTTTTTTTTTGTTACTCTGCAGCAGAACATAATCCTGATATTTCTCATCTTGTTCTCTGACTCAAACAATTTTTTCTTGAATCTTTGCTTTTCCATCTGAATTTTAGAACAGCTTGATAAGGTATAAAAAAGAAAGAAAAAAGAATCTATTTTGATTTTTTTAATTACATGAAATCTAGAGATTAATCTGGAGAAAATTAATATATTTCTGATGTTGGCTATTTCCATCTATGAAAAATATATAAAGTAGGTCTTAGTTTGTGCCTTTTAATAAAGTTTTAAAATTTTCTCACAAAGGTCTTACTCATCTTTTATAATATTTGTTCTAAAATCTCTTAAATTGTGTTTTAAAAAATTACATTTCTTTACTAGTATTGCTGGTGCATAGGAATGAAATTGATTTTTGCACATTGTTACAAGACACCTTGCCAGTATATTAGTTCTAATAGTACATTCTATATTAGTTTAATAGTATATATATCTCTTAAATTTTCTGTATCAGTAGTCATATCATTTGCTAACCATGACAATTTATTTCCTTTCCAGTTGTAGCAGGATGTTCACAATGCCCTAAATATTCATGTGCTCCCCCACATTCCTGGCCCCTTTGCAGTTAAAGCCATGTGACCTGTCTGAGCCAATGGAGTGGAAGAGAAACCTGTCACTACCAGACTGAAGCCATCAAGAGCTGCTGTGTCATCCTCCATTTCTCCCTTGCCTTGGTACAACGCCTGGGAGTTCCCATTTTGCAATGCATAGCCACAAATGGACCCTTAGAACTGAGTCATCACCAACAGGATCTGCAATGCACTTCGAGCAAAAAGTAAATTTATGTCTTAAGCCACTGAAATGTTGGCATTTGTGTGTCACCACCACCAGGCCTACACCATCCTGACTGGCATAACAAACTGTGCATGCCTTATCCCCAGGCTAGAAACTCCTTCATAATTCAGAGTAAAATTAGTGATGGGGGAATTACTTTTTGTCTTGTCCCTGACTTTAAGGGGACTACATCTACTATTTTGCTGCTAAGAGCCATGTTTGCTGTTGGGTTTTGTTAGATATCCATTATTAGATTCAGGAAATTTCCTTGTCCTCCTTGCTGTCTGTGATCTTCTGTCATGAATGAGTATTGAATTTTATCAAATGTTTTCCCTGAATCTATTGAGATGATAGTTTTTCTTCTTTCAACTGTTATGTAGTCAGGAATTTTTAAATATTAATCCAGTCTTGCAATGATTAAATAAACTATACTCATTATCATTTCTTTTTAATTTCCTGCTAAATTCAGTGGACTAATATTTTATTTAGGATTTGGGAATCTAAGTTCGTAAGTGAGCTTGGCCTATAATTTTTCTTTCTTGTATTGTCCTTGTTTGATTATACTGGGGTTATACTAACTTGATAAAATAATGTGGAGAGTGATTCTTTTTTTGCTTCCTCCTGGGAAACGTTGGTATAAATTTGGAATAATATATATTTTTGAAACTTTTGGTAAAGCTGCCCTATAAAAGGCATCTGAATCTGTGTCCCTTTTGTGTATGGATACTAAACTTGATTCAGTTTCTTTCATAAGTCTTGTAAGAAATTTTTTCTTGTGGGGTCTTGTATGTTTTCTAGGTAATATGTTTATGTGTCTTAAGTTTTCAAATTGAGTTATTCATATTTTTTGCATAAGATTAAAAAAATCTCCACTGTATCTGTAATTGTGTTCCCTTTTCATGTATTCCTAATATCAACATTTAAGATTTATTTGTCCTTTTTAGTACCTGCCTTAGTTTATTCCATATGTTTTGATATAAAAGAGTACTTCTATTTTTCTTTCACTTATAAGCATTTTCAAATTTACATTGTTATTTCCTCTTAAGGCCATGATTTAGAAGGATTTTTAGATTTTCAGACGTAAGTTTTAAAGCTGGAGTAGTGCAGTGGAGCTGCTCAGATACTCATTGCAGCTAAATCCTCCCAAATGTCCCCATTCCACTTACAGGTGGCATTGGTGGGGTACCAAGTAATCCAAACTTTCACACAAGAGACCTAATGTGAATGTAATTTCACCTTTGTCATAATTCAGAGACTCATAGCATCAGACTCTATATCTCATTTTTGGCTATGTAAGACAAAAAATGTGGCTGACGAAACATAAAAAGTCTTTAGTGTAATTATAGTAGTCCTTTGGTCTTTGGCCATGCCTTCAAACAAAACTTAGAACCTTAATGTTGTTCTTTTCTTTCTTTAAGTACTCCAGTACAATTGGAATTCGTCGACCACACAGACTTATGTCCCTCCATTCTGTCCTGTAATAGCAGCCACTTGGTCGTGTGAAACCCCGTCTCCAGTCTGGTGCTTCCAGACTGTGCTCTGGCGACTGCCAGTAAATGTTTAGGCAACACCCATCACTGTGCCTCATCGCCCGATAGTAACCAGATCCTCAGTGTCTTCAAAGCCCACAAGTCGGACAACCCAGCTCAGATTTCTATTTCCCTCACCTGAAACTACTTCTGTTTCCAATTACTTTATCCCTCAGAATTCACTCTCATCAGTTTAAGCAGATACCAGGTAGTGCAAAGAATCTTCAGAAGGCCCAAGAACCAGGCTTGGATGATTGCTACAACAGCTAGGAACAGAGCAGCCTTGAGAAACAGGTAAGTCCAACATAGGAATGTTTTGAGCAAAGCACTCCTGGTATCGTCTCCTGTCACTTGGTACCTGTAACTCTAGCAACTGGGCTCCGGAAACTCTGACAGCTGCTAGAAGGATTGGATGTGTCTGCTTTCCAGGAGATCTCATCTCCCTCTGTGTGTCCACAGCGCACGTTATTCACTTTCACCTTCGAGTTTTGACTAGTTAAGTCAGCTTGGCAGAAGCTAGATTTCATACAGACCCTTTGCTGCAAAGGAGTCTGGGAAGTGTGGAGTTCATCTTCTGGCCCCGACAGTACAGGAAGTCAAGCTACAAGGAGGTTACAGAAATGCTCAGGGACTCAACTCACACTTTTAAAGGAGCTGTTAAACCCCTGACCCTTTTCTCTATTTAATTAAACTTAGAAGATAGCATAGGCAGGTCACAGGTGGGAGTCAGGGAGGCCTTATTAGCGTGGGTCATTTCTTCTTAAAGATGAGGAATTTTAAAGGAAGAGAGGAGCTATGGAAAAGATACTAGTAATTATGATATAGAAATAGAAAGCAGATGTGCCAGATACTATACCAAGGAAGGAAAAGAAGTCAGTGTTTACAAAACAAAGAACTAATGGCATTTCTTTTCAATCTTCTAAGGTATGGCAATAGTGCAGCCAAGAATAACAAAGAACAGGAACTAGAAAAAATGAATTGCAGTTTCTCTTAATTTTCATTCATATCTAAATCCTCTGTTCTTAGATTTTTAAATAAAAACAGCAACAGGAACTTAGCTTTGGGCTAAAACTGGAAACAATTCAGGTGGTAATATTTTTTGAAAACAAGATTTAATTTTTTTCAGGCTCAAATAAATACAATTCAAAGTAATGGAATGATAGTCATAAATTATAAGTGGAGGGGGGATGATATCCTAAAGAGATGATAAGATAGTAATTAATTGGGGGGAAAGTTCATAGTTGCTACATATAAAACACTAGAATTACAAACTCAGGATATGAAAATTAAAAGGAACCTAAAAACTAGTTTAACTTCTTCCTGCAAGAAAGAATTCTTTCTACTATATCCCTGAAAAATGATCCATCTTCTATCCTTCACTTGCGTATTTCTGGGAACAAAGAACAAAGTGCCATGTTGGTTAGCAAATGAGAAATGAATTTAGTTTGATATAACTTTTTCTTAGTGAAGTTTTGCTGTTGCCCAATGATTACTGTTTTCTAAGTTCCACAACCTATGTGATCTGCTCTTTTATTTATTAATGTAGTTTCAGATTTATTGGACTTCTCAACAGGTGTGAAAAGATTTTTAAAACCAATTCCAACGTGTCATATATTTTCCACTTATAATCAAAATTAAACATGTCAAGAGGATTAGCACCTTGGGTAGTTTCTAACCTTCCTACCTAAACATCCCATTTAGTACTCAGACTATTTTAAACAAAGGCACTGCCAAGAGAAAAGTTTTCAAACACTCAAAGAAAACAAAATTCATTCATGTATTTTATTTTAATGTAGTATATATTGAAGAAGAAAAGGCAGGGGAAATGGAATGGTTATTAGGTTGACTTATAGTGATTTACCTGCTAATTATGAAGTGCACTGATATTAAAACCCAATAGGAATTCAGTTACATAATTATCATTTACTATGAGATTTACCTTCTCCCACTGTGGCAGTTGTATTGGTCAAGACTCTTTTAGATTGCAAATGACAGAAAAATCATTAAAAGAAGGAATTTACTGGCTTACATAACTGAAAAGGTGATTGATTCAGATATGACTGAATCCAGGTGCTCGTATGATGTGATTAATAATCTCTCACTTTTGTTCTCTCTGCTATAGCTGACTCTTCCTCATTGAGGACAGGATAGGCAAGTGCAGCCCAGGTCTTCAGGCTACCGCTTATTCAACTCCTCTACAAAGCAAGAATGCTTCTACTCTAATAATTGTAGCAAAAGTTCTCTAACTCTCATGAAATCAACTCAGTTCACAAGTCTGTTTCTGAAACCTATCACTGTGGCCTAATAAATAGACTGATGCCAGTGCAGGAGATAGGAAGGACTGTATGATGGGAAAAGGCCCCAGCTGCCTGGGGAGTGTAGCTTGCTGGGCAAGCCTGGTTCTCTGGTGCTGGGCTTCATCTGCCTGAAAGAAGAGGTGCATTTCTCTAACTTGTGCAAAGGCATCCTGTGGACTAGCTGCGGCCCTGGAACCATGGATGTAGGTGGGGTCGGTCCCACTGAACCACTTGGACTGTGAGTGGAAGAGGGATAGTCCTCTGAATGAAAATCAGGTTTGCTTTCTGTAAGAGAGAACGGATGCTGGGCAAGCAAAACCATCAGGTGTACACTGCAGAAGGTAATTACTGTAATTCTGAATGTCTTGCCTTGTAGATCCAACTCAACTCAATTTAAGTCTACTCAACTCAGCTCAACCCAATCCAACAATTACTGATCTTTTATTATAGGCCCCAAATATATGTGTGTGTGTGTGTGTGTGTGTGTGTGTGTGTGCATGGGCTGGGTAGGGAGGTGCTATCCCCCAAAAAAGGAAAGAAAAAAAAAAAAAAAAGAGAGACCTGCCCTCAAAGAGCACAAAGTATTCTAACTTTAAACCATGATAACAACTATGAAATTTCTTTTTTGCTTAAATTCTACTTTGCTTTATCAAATAATTTAAAAATTCTCATGCAAAATCAAAGATGGTACCATGTTCCTTTAGTTGCTTTTTAGTAAAATAATCTGTATTTAAGTGAATCATCACACAGCTATTATGTGTTCAAATATGTTTATACTCTGGTATACTTACAAAACTAAGGCATTTAAAAAATTAGTTGCTTTATTTGTTATAGTTTTATCAGTCCTAACTTTCTAATAGTCTGAAATAGCAGCCAAATATAACTCCCGCAGAAAGTTATCTTACGATTTCAGGTGACTTAAATACCGTTTAGCTTTATTTTTGAATTATCACTAGTAACTTACAGTTTGAAAAGTCGAATAAGCTTTTCATTTCTGTAAAAAAAAACCCTTACCTTTACGGCCCCCTTTTAAGGTACTGCTGGACTTTTAACAATGCATGCGTTAACTTTAAACCTTAGTGAAAGCACAAAATAAACAGCAAGCTGATAATACTATCTCGCCAAAGCAAAACAAGGGACAGAGGAGTGGGGAGAGAGGGCGGGCAGTAACCAAATGCCAAATGGGTTTTGTTTTTACTTAAACTACAGAGCATCAGCGAGAACTTCCTTCTAAGCTAAATATATCATCTAGCACCTGGAAAAATTTAAGACTGGTTCTTCCTGGATAAAAGAAAGAGAACAGGATTTAAGTGAGTAAATACTTAAAGTTAAGTGAGTAAATACTTAGGGGGTTAAAAAAACTAACCGCCACTGTAGGACTTTGGAACTTTTTTTTTTTCCCTTTTGTATATCAGCAGCAGACTGAAGTTTTTTGTTCCTAGGCCCGGTATCAGGGAATTCTGCCATTCGGGCTAGAGACACCCGAAGGTCTGCAAGGGAAGGTGATGATGATGATGAGATTTGGGGAAATTAAATGATGACAAAACAGTGCTGCAGTGGCGGCAGCGCGGGGGGAGAAGTTAAGGGCGGGGGCGGCGCGCCCGGCCCAGGCCGGGCATTTGCATTTCAATGAGACCCGCTAGTTGACTCAGTGCCCGGCGCTTCCGCAGCTCCCACCAGAATCTGCCTTTGTTGGTTTTAGCTCCGGTCAAGTCCACTTCTTGCGCCGGGGGAGCCGCGCGCGCATTGAGTTTGTGTAGCGAGGCAGAACGGCCGACAGGAAGGAAGGAGCGAGGCCGCTCCGCGCCATTGTCTGGGCGGCCGGGCTGGAGCAGCCGAGGGACTGTGTAATCTACAAGGTGCACTTGAATCCCTCGCAAATCCGCTCGGTGTGGAGCGGGGCACCCCAGACGGGGACAGATGGTGCAGAACCCTTTTGTTTTATCATATGGAAATGCGCTTTTTCATTTACTAAGGTAGTCCGCTCTTTTAACTGTTGCTGTTCCCCCTTGCCGGATTGTCCAGGAGAGACAATACTAATGGGAAGACACTAATGGGTCAGGTCAGCCCTGCAGAAGCGCCCCTGCGTTTTTTTTTTTTTTTTTTTGCTTTTGTTTTTGTTTTTAAAATGCAATTGCTGGAAGTGAGTCTGCCTTGTTTGGGAACCCGTCATTATAGTAGAGACCCCACGTACCCTTTAGGTGTCTTTTGAACTCAGGCAGAGAGTAGTCGAGAGAAGTTTGTTCAAAATTCTTGCAAGTTAAGAGGTCTTGGGATGCTTCACGTGCAACTAGGGGAAAAGGGAGAACGTCCTCAGCGGCCCCTGCTGCTTTGCAGTGACCTCTTGGGCCACTGAGCACAGAGAAGGACGACCCGCTTGGGTTCCCCTAGCGGGCAACAGGGCCGCTGCGGCTGGCCCCGCACTTGGGTTTCTGCCTCCGCAGCTGGAATTCAGAGTGTGTGCAACATCAGTTTGGGGAAACGTGTGCTTGAAGTACCCTTAGAAAAGTGGACTCTGCCCACAGAGCTCTTGAGCATGGTGACATTTCACAAAATGGGTTTTTCTGATTATCCTGGGAACATGGAGGAGCATGCTTTCAGCGGGGCTGGAGGTACACGCTGGGACCCTCGGATCATACTCCGAGTCAATCTGAAGTGAGGTCAAACAACTGTCCACACATGTCCAGCTTTTGTTTAACACATGCAGTCGTGGCCCTGCTGGGCTGTCGTAGCTACCGTCATACAAATCAATGAAAGGAAAAACCTGAACGGACAACTGTCAGGTTAAAAAAAAAAAAAATCAGATCCTTTTCCATTTTTAGTACAGATTAAACAGGAAGCAGATTATTGTCTTGTGGTTTTGAAGGTAAGATAAAATTGACACATTATAAAATAAATTATTGAAGCATTTTATCTTGAGGTTTGGATCTTGGGCATGTTAATACATTTATATAAAGAGGTAGATGTCTGTTTGGTCTCAGGTCTAATGTAGACATTTGACTATGTGAAATACATCTATTTTTAATTTTTCTTAAAAGGCACTTTTTCTTACTGGCCACGTGGCTGCATCCTCATTGCCCTCAAGTTGTCCTGACAGGTCTCCGTGCACAATACACAGACGACACCTGGATCTGTGAATTAATTACTGTCAAGGCTACCACTGAGAAGCTAAGTGGCCAAGTGCAAAGATCTCCTGTTTCTTATCCAAGTACATTCTTTCATCACCGCCCTCAGTCCAAGAATTGACCCTTAACTATGAATTCTTGCTTCATTTCCATTTCAGTCAGCCATTTTAGAGCAGGAAAAAGCAGAAGCAGGTGTTAGCCAGCAGGTGTGGCTTATAATTCATATTTTTCATAGAAGCGTCCTTCAGAGGGAAAAAAAATCTGTCTAAGCTGGTTTCAAAGTTATTTTATTAGTATAAATTACTTTAAAATGTGAGAGTGGTTTTTTACATGCTTAAGTATTGCTCAGTAAACAATTTGTTTAGAAATTCAAAAGTTCAAAGAAACTTAGCTTTGCTTTGAGTTTTTTAATTTTATAGAGTTTCCTTCAAAATAGTGAAAAATGGAATACAATGGGCAGGTATGAGCTTGAGCATATTAAGTTCCTTGGCTATCTTTGGATTTTTTATACTGGGTCTTTTGTTGAACTTCATTACATTGATGGTCTCCCCCTATGATGCTGATGCAACCATGAAACCCCAGACACTCGCTGATATTTGTGTTTTGGTTAGCAAGTGAATTTTGATGATGGGACTTAGAAGCCACAAATTCCCTAAAGCGCTGGAATGCAGTTAAAAGGAAACTACCCCATCTAGCAAAGAGATTTGGTTTTAGTTGGAACCGGAGCGTCATGCTCACTCCTAGTTAATAAATGATGCCTATTCATCTAGCCAAAGGGATGAGACTGGGGACGCTCACATTCTATTGGCTGAGGAATTCCCAGGGTGCTCCCAAGACCAATGTGTTATGTGGGACCAACCTGGGCCTCTATTAAAGGTCAGAGATTGAGACTCTGTCTTCCAACAGGGAAGGGCCACTTCAGAAACTGACCCTACTTAGGAGAGAGGGTTTGACCAGCTGGGACGTGAATTCACAGACTTTAGTTATGTATCAGTTCCCGTAAGACTATGATGTCTGAGTGGAAGTTGTTCAAATTGAACTGTCATTTTTAGTCTCCGAGTTGTTGGGTTTGTCTGAAATGGAAATAATTATGGTGATTCTCCATACCAGAAAGAGGATTGTCTAGAAGTGCACACCAACATTTTCATCCAGCTGTGGAATTAGTTTAGGAAAACTTTCCAAGTCAGAATTTTTTTTCCCCAAAGAGAACAAAGTCCCAGTTGCCACCTTTAAAAGATTTCTGTTGTCTCTCCCCTGATGTCTGCGGTGGTTGACAGAATTGACTGCTTCCTCTTTGGAAAGTTCCTCCCTTGGCTTTGGTGACAGGACACACTTTGGTTTTTCTCCTACCTCTCTGGCTTCTCCTTCTTAGTCTTCTGTTTTAGGCTTTTTCCCTCTGCTCATCCCTTAATTGTGCTCTCTGAGGGGTTCTGTCTCTGGTCCTCATCTCTTTTGTACATTCTCTCTTGGTGAGCTGTCTGGGAAATCTTACTTGAACACGCTATATGTACTCTCTCCCTCAGGACCTTTGCACATACAATTTCTCTGCTTAGAATGTTCTTTCCCCAGATATGGGGATATATGTCTTTATGCAGTTCTCAACTCAAGTGTTATTTTTCAAATGAAGCCTTCCCTGGGCTTTGCCCATGTTTATTTTTCTAAATACATTTTGGTATTAAATGTTTTGTTGATTTTTTTTTTTTTTTTTTTTTTGAGGCAGAGTCTCTGTCACCCAGGCTAGAGTGCAGTGGCATTATCATAGCTCACTGCAACCTCAGACTCCTGGGCTCAAGTGATCCTCCTGCTTGGCCTTCCCAGTACCTGGGACTGTAGGTGTGCACCATCACGCCTGGCTAATTTTTCTATTTTTTTGTAAAGCCGGGATCTCTCATTTGCTCAGGCTGGTCCTGAACTCCTGGCCTCAAGCGATCCTTCGGCCTCAGCCTCCCAAAGTGCAAAGTGCTAAGATTACAGGTGTGAGCCAGTGTACCAAGCCTGTTTTGTTAATTTTTATTAGAAAGAAAATTCCCTTAAGAGTTTTAATTGGAATAATTATGTGACATCTGAAAAGTAACTTTGAAAAATAGGATCTTCCTAATTTTAATTTTCTCATCATGAAGTTGGTTCTTGCTAGTTTAAGAGTAATCAGGTAATACAAAAACCACATCTAAAGCTAACATCAAGTATAGCTACCTTTTTAAGGTAATGCTCTGCTTCTTCATGACAGAATTTCATAGACTCGTTTCTCATGCCTGATATGGGCTTCCCTTCAATGCGCAGACGACCCATGCAACAAGCTATCATATTTGTCTTTTAAAACTCTAATGGAGATAGGTGAAGTCTTTTCATGTACCATTTCAGTGGTAGATGGAATATTACAGATGGAACATTTTTCTTTTTGTCCAACCCTAGTATTTAAACACAAATTCAGCTTATTTTCATGGTGGAGATGGGAAAAAAACTGGCCACCGTCCCATTTTCACAAATTCTTCTTTACTTTCAACTGCTAATAGTGAAATACATCCTTAGCTCAGTTTGTCTAAAAATTTATTTTGTGGGACCTTCTAGACACCCATAAATTTTTCACAAACCATTCAAGCATTTTACATGATTCATCCCCTGTTGTCGTCTGACTCGAGATGCGGCATGCTGCCTGGAACCCAGATTACAGAAAGAAGCTGTAACTTTGGGGGAATCTATGCCTCGTGCTCTGTGCATCATCAGCCTTTCCCATCCCCTCGTTTGTATTATGGAATTAAAAACACAGTTATTTTGTTTTTTATACTTGTTTATTTTAAATCCCTAGTGTCTTTTTTTTGGCTGGGAATAGAGTCTAAAGTTTCTAATTTAAGCAAAGGGGGTTATGAGCCCTTGGGGCACAGATTTCATTCCATAGCCCTGCAGTTGGAAGCAGGGAGATGATTTGGTTCATTGGTTTCTCTTCTGAGTCCATTTCTTCCCAGTTCTAGCCCCTGATCCCTATCTGCCAGGGGAGTAGTTAATCATTTTTCTCATATCCTCTGGCTTGCAATTAATAAGTGCTCAGGTGATCTGATTTAAGGCAGGCCTTAAGTTTGCACAAGCCACTTACATGACTCCATAGCTACAATTTATTTCAGGTGAAGTTGATGATAGTGTATAAGGAGGCCAGAACTTGGTTTATATTGTCATAAAATCATTTAATTTTTAAATCTGACTAATTTTACAAAAATAGATGTAGTTGGGTTTTTTTTTTTTCCTTAATTCCCTAGAACTGTAGCAAGGGAAGTCCACTCTCACTCCTGTATGTTTTTAAACTGCTTGAGACAGCCAAGTTTTAGACCACACTGTCAACTAAAAAAAAAAAAAAAACCCAACAAACAAACTTACCCATCTGGACCACTGC
Source organism: Eulemur rufifrons (assembly GCF_041146395.1). Classification (NCBI taxonomy): domain Eukaryota; kingdom Metazoa; phylum Chordata; class Mammalia; order Primates; family Lemuridae; genus Eulemur; species Eulemur rufifrons. Next base: position 17,559,095 of record NC_091000.1, read on the forward strand.
TTATCTGTTTTTCCTCCATTTCTCTGACAAGTTCATAGGCAGAAACGTGAACGGTGCAGGTCAGCCTTTAAAAACAAACATCTTTGTAAAGCAGTGAGCACATTCAGGATGTACAGCCCTGGGCCGCATAGCTCCAGCCCAGCACATGTGGTGCAGAGTCTGTAGAAGACAAAAGGGAACAGAATGTGTTCTTCCACCGTAGGGACCTTGGGAAGCTGTATACTTATTTCAGGGCTGCTGCTATTACTGAAGATTCTTTCTTGTTTGTTTTTGTTTTTGGAACTCCTCTATAAGAAACATTTTCAGATTTTTCTATTGCCAGATACTTCCTAAAGCTATCCATCTAAAGCTTATGTCCTACTTTAGATGCTTATCATTCTCCATCTTGAATGTGGAAACATCTCACTGGTTTTATGCCCAGCCTACTCCCCTTCAGTTAATTTTCCATGCTGTTGCTAGAGTTATCTTTTTTCTTTGACCATAACCCTCAACATGACATTCAACGCTTTCTACCATCTGGTCTTGTTCTACTTTTCCAGTCTTTTCTTCTCTGTGTCCCCTCCATATGAATAATGCTGCTGTGAACATTAGCGTACAAGTCTTTGTGCAGATGTATGTTTTCATTTCTCCTGGGTATATACCTAGGAGTGGAATTGCTGGATCATAGGGTAACTGTATGTGTAACATTTTGAAGAACTGCCAAACTGTTTTCCGGAACAGCTGCGCTGTTTTACATTCCCATCACCAATGTCTGAGGGTTCCGGTTTCTTCGCATCCTCACTGACACTTGTTACTGTTGGTCTTTTTGACTGTAGCCATCTTTGTGAAGTAGCATCTCATTGTGGTTTTGATTTGCATTTCCCTAATAATTTGTGATGTTGAACATATTTTCATATGTTCATTAGCCATTCACATATCTTTTTAAGAGAGATGTCTATTTAAATCATTTGCTTACTTTTAAATTGGGCCATTTTTCTTTTCTTACTGAGTTTTAAAAGTTGTTTACATATTGTAAGTGTAAATCCTTCAGTGGATATATGATTTGCAGGCATTTATCCCAGCCTGTACGTTGTCTTTTCATGTTCTTGGTAATGACATTTGAACCACAAATATTTTTAATTTTGGCCTAGTCTGACTTACTAATCATCTGTTGGTGGTTTGTGCTTTTGGTGACCATAGCTAAGAAATCATTGCCTAACCAAAGTCACGAAGATTTACTCCTAAATTTTCTTCTAAGAATTTTATAGTTTTGGATCTTTCATTTAGATCTGTGATCCAGTTTGAGTTAATTTTGTGTATGGTGTGAAGTTAGGGGTCCAAATTCACATTTTGCATGTGGATTTCCAGTTGTACCAGCACCATTTGTTGAAAAGACTATTCTTTCCCCATTAAATGTCCTTGTCCTCTACCCCAGGCATTTTTATAATTTATTAATATCCTTATTTGTGTTATTACCTTGACTTAGAATTATTTTCTCTTCTATCATTCTTCTTTTCCTATTGACATCTTACTAGGTATAACTGTCATCTTACCATATCAAGATTATATTCAGATTTATCATCTCAATAAAACTTCCTTAACCACCCAAGCTAAATTATTTCTCCATCCTTTGTGTTCCTGTAAATAGCATTTATTTTATATCTTGACTAGGGCATGTATATTTTTGTATTCTAATTAGCTGTATATACTTCTCTCTTATACACCCCTTATGGAAGGATTTACTCATGTATGTGTGCTCATTAGAATGTTTGGTAACTGGTAGGTACTCAGTAAATAGTTGCTAATTAGATAAATGAACAAATGAATAAATGAAAAAATGAACAAATGTCCTAAATGAGAATACATTTTTATACTATGGTAAAGGATTTTTTTTTTTTTTTTTAACAACCAGGCATCTTGAGTGAATAAGGGAAATACTACAATGAATGGTGGGTGCTACCATTTTGGAACGAAGGCAACTCTGAAAACTGTTCCAAAGACAAAGACCCACAATGTTCTGACCAATGGTAACATTGTTGAAATAACTCTCCAGGTACCCCTCCTAAAGAGGACAGCATTTGAACAGATGAGTATGGGCTATGCTATGTTTGTTTAAAAGCCTCACTACTTAGTTGTTACATTTTCCCCCAAAGTTCCTATCTTGGACTAGGGTGATATGAGCTATAACACCAAGATTGGGATTATGATCCAAGGGATGTTACAAAACTGTTGTTAACCCGTATCCCCCCAGTTTCCTTACTGACCTGTCACAGTGCTTCCCTCTCCCACTCTCTGGCCCACGAGCACAGGTTTAATGTCAGTATTCCACGTTATACACCAGAAGATGGGCATCCTCTCTAGAAGGTCACATTTAGAAAGCCAGGCCACCCACTCTGGGAAAGAACATTCTATTCAGGCTTTTCCGTGGCTATTAGCAAAGCTTAGTTGATTGTACTTGGCTGTCATTCTGGAGGTTACACTGGAGAACAGGAGATGGGCTAACAGAGCAAGACCTGCTGGTGGCAGAAATCCGAGATGCTGCTTACAGACTTTGTGTCCTATTTGAATGTTATCAAAGAATACATTGCTCTTTTGTAGGCATATAGGATCTCCTGGTCTGCAGTTATAAAGGCAAGTCCGAAGAACTGATGGTCAGGAAAATCAGGCTCAGCTCTAAGCCTGTGCTTAACCAGGACTTCTAGTGTAAGGCAACAAGTGCTGAGATAGTGAAATCCCATTGTAACCTGTTGTCCAGAGATGAGAAAACACGCACATTATTGGCTTCCTGTGTCACAGTGAGAGAGCTCATTTTACACCACCATGTACTCAGGGATGTGATTTGATCTGCAACATAACCGAATCTGTGAAAAAGCCAGGTGTGGGTCTCGTATGAATTTTTACTGTTTTTCTTTCAAGTCAAAGCAACAAAAATTAGTAAGAATCTTTTGTCGATCATAAAAAAAAAAAAGTTAACGTGTTGGCCCCCTCTAAGCCGTTCTTTCTAACGTATACACGTGGCCTCTGAACATGTGCGAAGCAGCACTACCATTGAGGGGTTTGCTGGTATTTTGGAATGAATGAATGGCAGCTAAATGGCATAAAGGGCAATGAAAGCTCTCAGCTCCTGGATTCACAGATGGGCTTTCTGTTGAAATGACTGACAGCTATGGTCAGATCGGCAAGTGGTAACCACAGAACACCTGCACTTGTTTCATGTGTTTAGATTAACATTTATTAAAATAAATGCTAGCTCATTTACATAACAAAAATTGAATTCTCATAATAATTTTCAGAATTCATACAAAGCTTTAGTCAAGAACTATATTCAGTTGATTAACGTAAATGTGTATCAGAATTAAAGATGCAAATACCATTATCCATAGGGGAGGCAAAAATTGAAAAATTACCAATTTTTCATCTTCTATTAGGCTAATTTAGATAAATTAGAATGCCTGAGTTGATTGGAAGTGTTTGGTAGAGGAAAGCATGGATGATTTTCACAAATCTTGCTGTTTACCCAAGGGTGGCATGCTTAGCAAACCCAAATCAGGCAAGATGTTCTAACCCTTGCTTTGAAAATAAAAACAAAACTGAAAACAATTTATGCGTTTCCTACTCATTTAAATAATAATTTTCTATTTGTTTAGTCTTAGAAAGAAGGGAATACACAGCCAATAGGCATATATATACAGTAAGAAAGGAATATTGTGCACATTAGAGTACTTTGTAGACTTCTGTTATTTACCAACTGCCCAATATTATTTCACATTATCTGCCGGAGCTAATGGAGAATGGCCCATCAGCAGCTGTAGGATGGTGCCTATGTAGGACAGGAACTTGGACTACATGAGTGAGTCTCAAATATTGGGGTGCCACAAAATCACCTGAGGAACTTGTTAAAAATACAGATGTCCTGGCCCAAGAGTATCTTGACCCAGCTCACGTAGGTGACTGGTATGCCCCAATATTTGTAAAATATTGAATTAGGTGCCCTGTAAGATCTTTTTCAACTCAGATAAGCCTATAAAACAGACATATAGATGTCTTGAAATATTTCATGATATCAAAGCTCAATCAAAAAAATGAAACTCATTTTGAAAGTCGCTTTATAAAGGAAACCAATGTTTTAGTCATCCTTCTTTGTTTCTGGTTGTCTCCCCAGTGAGTTTGTGTCACTCTTAAAAGTCTATATGCTTCCTACTTACATGTGATGCCCACGTTACACAAGTTTAAGGGTACGTGGGGTAAGACTTATAAAATGGCTCAGTGTTTTAGGCAACCCCCTCCCCTGCTTCCTATCAACTCACCACCTGAAAAGGGATGAGGCTAATTCCACTGTCGACTAATCAAGAGGTTTTTGTGAAACAAAGAGGAAGTGTTCCTTGCTTTAGAAGGTATTGGTTTCCTCATCTTAGGGCCAGTCACGCCCATAGCAAACTTCAGGGGCTTTAGAGAGCCGAGGAGGCTGAGGGGCTAAGCTGAGCAAGTCCAGACCGTCCTGCCAAAGCCCACGTGCAACGAGATGTAGTTCTTTTATTTGCTCCTTTTCCGGAGGGCGAGGACCTGTTTTCTGTATTAGTGGAAATGAAATCCGTAAGACACGGCCGTGTAAAATAACACTCCATGAGGGACGGGAAAATACTACTTAAGAAAATACCTTTTTTTCTAATTTAACCTTCTACTGCCCCAGCAATAAGAATATAACGCCAGTGAAGCTAACAGTGCATTTGAATGACATTCTTTCAGGAACCTTGGAGAAGAGAATATTTTATTTTGTAATGTCGAATGTGTCTTTGCCACATCAGTAAGAATTACAAAGCCTCGTTAGCAAGGAAGAGCTCTGCTGTGAGTTTTTAAATTATTGGCCTAGAGTAACTTAGGAGGACTTGCTGGCATAGGAGGAGAAATAGTTGCTTCTGAACAGACTAACGGCTTTAGCATCAAATCGCTAACATCCTGTAAAACAATTATTCCACTAGTAGAACCAGAATATTATGCCTGCTTCTCTCTCCATCTCCCATCACAGTTTATCGTTGGCCTCTTATTACATTTCTCTTAAATCATTAGGGAATCTTTTACAGAAGAAACCATTTATGCAGAAAGGCAAGTTCCCAGCAAACAAAATCATGTGTGCGTGTAATTCTGAAAGAGGGGGAAAAAAATAAGGCTGAAGTTTGCTAAAAGAGAATTATGCTAGCTAAGTTTATCATCTTAATCACTGCACCTGACTATGTAATCAACAACTTGGAATGATTAAAGTTCTAAGAACATTCATTATGGAAAGGAAATAAGTCTAGTCTGTGGCTGCTCAACTAATGAATAGCAAAAACAGGATAATTTCAAACTGGTGAAAGAAGAATGTATATAACAAGTATTCTAGACTATGTGAAAGGCCCGAAGTCCCTACCACAGTCAGCTCATGTACCTAAAACATTATGCTGTTCATTAAAGGACTTGAATTGTAGGACATGGAGTTTTACAATGAATGTGCAAGCACATGAAACAGAGCAAAGTTTCATAAATTTAAATTAAGAAAGAATAACTTTGGTATGGAATAGTAAGAAACTCACTTTCTTTTTTAAAAAATATATAAACCTGACTGTAAAAAAATGTTTTAAATGTTCATAACCAGATATAAGTGGGAACACATCAGTTTTACTTTGGGGCTTTTTTAACACCGCAGTCTTCTGCCTCTGCACCTGGTGTGGAATCGCTGCCAGGGGAGCCGCTGTTGTTGATGGGAGCCTATCACATCTGCATTTGGGTGGGGCAGGAAACAAGATTGGGAACTACCGTCCCAAATTGTAAGGTTTTAAACATCTTCCAGTCAGTTTTATTTATATCATTCAATTACTTTCTATGTGGCACAAAAGTAAGCCACAATAACCAAATTTTTAAAATAATAGGATATTACAAACATATTTGTATGTTTTAAAATATCCCTCTACAGCATCAGTTTAATGGCTGCATGGACTTCGAGGGGTGTCCTACAATATGTTTAACAACTCCCCTGTCATTGGACAATTATGTTGCTTCCCATTTTTTCTCTTGCAAACAATGCTATCCCAAATATCCTTATAGCTAAATCTTTGCATACAAATTCCATGAGTACTTCTTTGGGATTAGTTCTTAGAAGTAGAATTGCTGAGTCAAAAGATACTATTTGGAAAGCTTTTGATGAATATCACCAAATTGCCCTTCTTACATGTTGTGCTAATTTACAGATCCACTGATCATATATGAGAAAGTTCATTTTGCAAACACTGGGTTCGCAACAACAAAACAAGCTCCCAAACTCTGTCAACTTGACAAGTTAATGAGACTTCCTTATATTCTAAAGTCGGTCTCAGACACACACCACAGTGAGATCCCTCTGGTCAATTTAAAATTGTGCCATGAGAATATGTTCTGTGCAGCATCTCCTGATGTTTACATAAATCATTACTTAAGCCCTCAACACCATCAAATATTTATTTAACATCCACTGTGGGCTAAGAATTGCAACCCAGGGCCTCGGTGAAACTTAGATTCTAAAGGAGAGAACAGAGGCACAGTTCCTTATCTTTGCTTTGAGGATACTTTTAGTAACTTGCTTCTTTTTCTTGCTGCTTTATAGCTTTATAGAATCAAAGTAAGGGGAAAATCATTCTGCAATTAAAAAATTAAACATTTTACATTGTGAAATATAAAATACTTTCATAAAAGCACATAATACATATATACACATTAGCAAATGGTTAAAAATTGGACTTCATGTCACCACTATCCAACTTGAGAAATAGAACATTGCCTACACCTGAAAATCTCCACCCTCTTCCCATAGGTCCTGACGGACTTGCAATCCTGTTCTTGCCACAGAATGGTAACCATCCTTATAACCCCGTGGTGATCATTTCCTTCCTTTTCTCTCTTCCTCTACCATTGTTTGGTTTTGCCTGCTTTTAAATTTTATATCAAGAAAATCATAATGAATTATTCTTCTGATTTGCTTCTTTTTGCTTAACATTGTGTAATATCCATTCATTTTGGTGCAAGTAGATATATAATATTTTACAGTATAAATATGCCACAAATTTTAGTCCATCTATTGTCCATGGATTTGGGTTATTATCAACTTTTGGCCTTTGAGTCAGTCTAGGATTCATGATTTAACCATGGAGCAGATGCTTTGAGGTAATAGACTTCAAATTAGAAGCATAAATAAATTTAATCTTTTAAAGATATTAGTTCCTTCGTGACAAATTTTTCCCCTTCTGTGCTTTCAGCTTTGATGGTTAAATTGTTGTTTTGATTGTGAGAATCCTATTATCTTGAATCCTTTTCAGCTATGGTTATCTAATGAGGGTTTTTCTTTCTTCCTACCTGGGATTGTGTGTGTGTACGTCGTCTCACTCAGTAAACACTCGCACACGATGACCACCGAGGCCACTGTCCTGCTCTTTATTCTTTTGACAGTTACTGTCCTTGGTGGAAAACTGAGAGTTCCTGGAAAATGTATGGGTTCAGCAGTAGGATGAGGATGAGGTTAAAGGACTTGTTTGGGAAGAAAAAGTAGACTCACCAAATTAGAGAGTTATTGGGATTAGAAAACATTGTATTCCAAGAAAGTAATCGTCTCTGGGAAGGTTGAGGGGTCATCAGAATGTAGAAAAAAGGGATTTTTACCTAATTCAGACTGGTTTCAAATTTGCTGCCCCCACCTTATCGTTCCATGATGATAGGTAATTTACTCACTTGAGAGTCTTCTTTTGCAAAACTAGGGTGATAAAACCTTTCTTAAAAAATTAGGGAGTGAATACAAGTGGTGAAGATATATTTATGATTTGAAATATAGCATGTTGATAATATTCAGCTGTTGGTCTTTAAAAATAACTTTCAAAGCTTCAGGACTTATAGATATAAAAATAATTGAATTTGGGCTTCAATTCTTCCAATTTAGCATGTGAAAATAAGTTTTTACATCTGTCGCATTGAAAAGACACTCTGTGCCTCTTTGTCTCTTTAGGTTGTATACTGTATTTATTACACTATAATTTATTTATTTATTTATTTTTTTTGTTGAGACAGAGTCTCACTTTGTTGCCCAGGCTAGAGTGAGTGCCGTGGCGTCAGCTTAGCTCACAGCAACCTCAGACTCCTCGGCTTAAGCGATCCTACTGCCTCAGCCTCCCGAGTAGCTGGGACTACAGGCATGTGCCACCATGCCCGGCTAATTTTTTCTATATGGATTTTTAGTTGACCATATAATGTCTTTCTATTTTTAGTAGAGACGGGGTCTCGCTCAGGCTGGTCTCGAACTCCTGACCTTGAGCGATCCACCCGCCTCGGCCTCCCAGAGTGCTAGGATTACAGGCGTGAGCCACCGCGCCCGGCCTACACTATAATTTAATATTTAATAATTCAGCAGGCAGATTTCCCACCAGAAATTTATTAGAATGTGAGATTAAAAGACAGCGGCAAACACAAAATGAAAACTTTGTACGTAAAATGTAGCATAATCCATTTTGTTATATTTGTTTCTTTCTCTAACTTGAAAGTGTACATGTTTATATATTTAACCTTAAAACTAACATAAAGAATGGTGTAATAAGAGAAGTAGTGTGAAATGTTTCAGATTTAAGTATTTATATACAAGCAAAATCTTTTCATTATTCCTCTTATTTGTGAGGTGGTTAACTTAATTGTATTTAATTTATATCTTAATCCTGTGTGAGTAAAGAAAAATGGAGGTACTATTTATATATAGAAATTCAGAAAAGAGCCCAAATAGCCAAAGCAACCTTAAGAAAAAGGAACAAATCTGGAGGCATTACTTTACCTGACTTTAAGCTATACTACATGGCTATAGTAACCAAAACAGCATGGTACTGGCACAAAAATGGAGATATGGACCAATGGAACAGAGCAGAGAATCTAGATATAAAACCATCCACATATTGCCATCTGATCTTTGACAAAGTATACAGCAATATACACTAGGGGAAAGGATCCCTATTCAATAAATGGTGCTGGGAAAATTGTGTAGCCACATGTAGAAAATTGAAACAGGATCCATCTCTCTCATCATTCACAAAAATTAATTCAAGATGGATAACAGACTTAAATCTAACACATGAAACCATAAGAATTCTAAAAGAAAATGTTGGAAAAACTCTTCTAGAGATCGGCCTAAGCAAAGAATTTATGAAGATGACCCCAAGGACAATCACAGCAACCACAAAAATAAATAAATGGGACTTGATTAAATTAATAAAGCTTCTGCACAGCCAGGGAAAAAAATCAATAGAGCAAATAGACAATGTACAGAAGGGGAGAAAATATTCACAAGCTATACATCTAATAAAGGGCTAATAACCAGAATCTACAAAGAACTCAATCAAGCAAATCAGCAAGAAAAAAATCAAACAACCCCATTAAAAAGTGGACACAAAACATGAACAGAAGCTTATCAAAAGAAGATAGACTAATGGCCAAGAAACATATGAAAAAATGCTGAACATCACTAATCATCAGAGAAATGCAAATCAAAACCACAACCCCAGCGAGAATGGCTTTTATCAAAGTTCCAAAACAATAGATGCTGGCATGGATGCGGAGAGAGAGGTACACTTATACACTGTTGGTGGGACTGCAAACTGGTGCAACCTCTATGAAAAATAGTTTGGAGATTCTTCAAAGAACTAAAAGTAGACCTACCAGTTGATCCAGCAATCCCACTACTGGGTATGTGTCCAAAGGAAAAAAAAAGTCATTTTATTTGCACTTGAATGTTTATTACAACACAATTCACAATTGCAACGATGTGGAATCAACCCAAGTGCCCATCAATTCATGAGTGGATTAATCAAATGTGGTATATGTACACCATGGAGCACTACTCAGCCATAAAAAATGAATTAATAACTTTTGCAACCATCTGGATGGAGCTAGAGACCATCCTTCTAAGTGAAGTATCACAAGAATGGAAAAACAAACACGACATGTACTCACTATTAAATTGGAACTAACCGATCAGCACTAATGTGCACAGATAGAAGTAAAACTAAACAGAAATCATGCAAGTGGGAGGGAGGAGGAGGGGATGGGTGAAATCATACCTAACAGGTACAATGTACACTATCTGGGTGATGAACACACTTACAGATTTGATTCAAGCAGTACAAAAGCAATCCATGTAACCAGAACGTTTGTACTCATGTAATATTCTGAAATTTAAAAAAATTAAAAAAAATTCCTAACAGTTGGAATGAAAGAACCAGTTCCATACTTAATTTACAAATAAATGCTTAATGTCTAAAAAAAAATTAGGAAACTAATTAAATATAGATAAAATAATGTGGTGTTTAGGCTTTTGTTTTAAATAACCTACTGGGAAGGGGGAATGGGGTACAGATAAAACAATTTTGGACCCAGGTTGATGGCTGGGGAGAGGTTGGGTATTGGGTAGAGCCAGTTCATTTTGTCATTATCGCTACCTTTGTCATTATCGCTACTTCTGTGTATGTTTAAAATTACCATAATAAATTTAGAAAGAGAGTTAAATAAGATAATGAATTTTAAATGTTAGCCTCATTCCTAACAACAAGTGTACTTAAAGTGTAAACTGCTCACCTCCCATCACCTCTAGGTGAATGACATTATCAGCACCGAAGGGATGGCGTTTTGCTTATGCAGAGTAGAAATGGAAATAAATGTTATTGTGTGCCAATGGCTAGGGTGGGTCTCAGGGCTGTAAATGTGGGTAAGACTTGGTCCCTTTTTTTTGTAGAAATGGGGTCTCACTATGTTGCCTAGGCTGGTCTCAAACTCCTGGGCTCAGGCAATCCTCCCGCTTTAGCCCCCCAAATTGCTGGGGTTACAGGCATGAGCCACTGTGCCCAGCTATCTGTCCCCATTCCTGAGGAGCTTTGGTTTGTGGGGATGAGAGGGAACACTTGGACAGCATGGCAGCCTTAGGGAGGTGACAGGGTGAGGAGACATGTTCTAGTATTCAGGAAGTGTGACAGGGTTGTAGAAAGGACAATATGTGGCTGTCAAAGCAAACTTTTCAAATTTTCTTTCAAACCAGCCTCATGCTCAGAAAAGAGAGGGAAAAAAGAAATCTCTTTCCCCTTTAAAATTTGTGTTTTCTTGAGCCATACAGCTTTAATTCTAAGACTTAATTTCCTTGGGTAGCTAAACTGCGGATTAAATAGGAATTTGGGAGCTAACCCCCAAATCTAAATGTTACCGAAGGGGCTATCTGTGCATGAATTCCATATGAAAACTGAAAGGCCATCCGGCAGGCGCTGAAAACAGGCCAAACATCATAGTAGATGTCACATCCGGGCAGCACAGCGCACACCTGGAGAAGTGCAAAGACTGGCTTAGCATGCCAGAGGAAGAAATGACCGTACTTTCCAAATGCTAAGTGCTATCCAGATATGTGATGAACATGCATGTGAGAGTCGATATATCTCTGTGTTAGAAGAAAGAACAGCCTCTTGGAGGGTCAGTGGCGCTCGTTCAGACCCACAGCCTAATGGTGTTAGGTCCCTTTTCAAGGTGTGTAATCAACCCCACCGAAGAATTTGGGTCTGGAATTCTGTAAGTCTGGTCCTGTGTTTAATTCCATTTCTTTTTGCTTCTACTCACCACTAGCCATTGACTCAGGTACCCCCTGTGGGGTTAGAGGAGAATGGACTTTTACATCACGATGGAAACAGTGTCTGCACCACATGGGGTACATTTTTTGTGGTTAAGTGGTTTTTTAACTACCCCTTCCAAAGATAGACATGCAACAAAAAACAATTTCTGAATTGCATCTGGTTCCGTTTCCAATAAGATTCTGGATTCTTGATGGAAAATCTGTCACATGGGATCGATGTCCGGTGAACTTGGCAGAAAGATTGACATGAACCAGAGGCTGTTCCCAGGAACCTCACTAGCCCTACTTCAGGTGGTTTCCATTATGTGGGGTGTGCCACTCCGAGTCCTTGGAAAATGAGGATAGCAATGTCTGTCTTATTGGAGGCTTTTATTAAGTGAAAGAAGAAACTGAGTCCGAAAGTGGTCTAGGGGTAGAATGGTGTTTGCCAGGGGCTGGGGAGGGGGTGATGGGGAGTTATTGTCCAATGGGTATAGAGTTTCTTGGGAAGATGAAAAAGTTCTAGTAGCGATAGTTGCACAAAAATGTGAATGTACTGTACTTAATACCTCTGAACTGTACACTTAAATGATTAAGACGGTAAATTTTATGCTACATATGTTTTACTACAATAAAACATTTTTAAAGTCTTAGGACATAATGTACGTAGCAGGTTCAGCACAGTGCCTCACACAAAAAGCAGCTTTTGTTGCTAATATATAGGGAAACTAATATCATCTTCATTGTTAGTAAGAATACGTATGGCTTGTAAATAACTATCAGATAAACAGCTGATAAAATTAGCTAAAAATCTAGACAAAAAGTGTGCGGCTAGACAGTCATGCTACTATTTTGCTGACTTTCTGTTTGATTGGATCATGATCTGAATGGGCTCGGTCTTGCCTGTAGGTCTCCCCAAACTGTACTCCAACAGCTGGGGTTCTCTTTTTATCCTTCCCTTTCAGCACTGTTGTTGAGTGGTGCTACACTCCAGCAAGCCTACTTGACGTTGGCTTCCAGTTGTTGATGAACATCCTGTGGGTGTATAGTGTTTCCTATATGCATGTTGGGACATGAACTTGGTCTTTGTCAGGTCTGTATCCTGTCAGTCTAGAGCACTGTGCTGGCTCCTGTTAGGTAGGGATAAGGAGGAAGGAGGAAGAGCAAATGGCACTAGGAGATGCTTTATCTACAATGGGGGGAACAAATTGACCTGCGGGCTTCCAAGAAGAAATGGATGCTGTGTCGAGGACTGAACAGATGTTAGGTCTATGATAGGGGGTCTCCAAGGACTGACCAACCAGAAAGAGGCAGAAAAACCATAAAATGGAGATATGATCAAGCCACAAAAGGGGGTCTTTGGAGCATGCGTACAAGCAAGGTGACAGTGTCCTCAAGTGATCTACCCTCATTAGCATAGTTAAAAATTACACCCACCAGCACCATGACAGTTTACAAATGCCATGATAACCCTCCAAAGCTACCCTATAACCTCAGGAAAGGGCAGAGTTCCCAGTTCTGGGAACTCTCCACCCCTTTCACAGAAAATTCATGAATATTCCACCTCCAGCTTAACATATCATTAGAGATCAGCATAAAGGACAGACCCTAACTGTGGGGTGATGCTCTTCCTTATTGGAGCAATCTGCTCTCTACCAACCTTGAGAGTCTATTATACTTTCTATACTCTGTCTTTAAACTCAGGGTTGTCTTCACTTGGGGAGATAGATCCATTCTCTCTCTGGAACATACTGTTGAGTTGCAATAAAGGCTGCATGTGTGTGAATCACTTTGGGCTTGTGATTGTTCTGTCATCTCGGCCTGGCTTGTGATTCTGCCAAGCATAGAGCCAAGGAACTAGGAAAAAGACCGGACCTGATGCTCCAAAAAAAAGTTCAATCATACCTGAAATGTGCTTCCACAAAGTATATTCATCCATACACTAAGTCCAAGTTTCTGAAAGACACTCTTATGAATGTTAGACAGTGCTTGTAGCTTGAATTGCTAAAGCTTTACAGTTGGACTTTTCTCACTGTGCTTTAGATTCTAAGGGAATAGCAAACTTACTCTGTAAAGGACCAGATAATAAATACTTTGGGCTTTGCAGGTCACATACAGTCTCTGTCATATATTCTTCTTCTCTCCTCTAAACAATCCTTTGAAAATGTAAAAGTCATTCGCTGTGGGTGGGGTGGGAAGGGTGGTGGGAGAAGGGTAGTGTATAAAATTAGGTCAAGGGCAGAGGCTTTTGGGCTGTAATCTGCTACCCCTGGAGGACATCAGAGTGGGAAATACTAAAAAAATAAACAGTGATCCTCTTGCATAAGCCTTGGGGCATCAGCATGGAGCCGACTGACTGATTTCCCCCTCCTGACTCATTCTTTTGTTAATGGGGAGTTGAATCATCAAGTCACCAACAACCCTCCTTTGTAGCACATGGTTCTGGAGTAAACGCAAGATGACTGTAAATTTCTCTTCTGGACTGAGCAGTAAGTACTTCATTAGTGAGTGTCATGAATCCTGTGGTAGCAATTTGTGAAGTCCTTTGAGGTGAAAGGCAAAATCATAAATAGTAATTATAGCCATTGTTTTGATGAAAGGAGGATTACTGGAGGCACAGAAGCCTCTAAATCTACCTATGAAACCACACTCTAGCTCTTAAGTTCTTGAATGAAGGGGTTAAATTATATTTGAAAAAAGTACATGGGATTCTTCTGTGGTCTGAAGTCTAATAAAAGGTTCACTTCTCATATAATATCATTTTAGAAACACCTTCCAAAGCTTTCAGATTCATTTTCATGGGAAAAAAATTTAATAAAGAAACTTTAAGTTATTAGTGCATTAGTGCATCAGGAATGCAGTAATAGCATCAAGTTATTGGTGCGAAGCCTCAGACTTTGGTGTTAAAATGAGCCCCATCTACAAGGTGAAATTTTTAAGGAGGTATAAAACACACTTAAGGCTTTTTGAAATAGTTATGAAAGAGAAGAAAAAACTTGAATAAACATATTTTTCATATTTTATATGTGTTACTATGGAGAAAAATAATTAGAAAGTTACTGAGTGACTTCATTTAGATCAAAATATTTCTTTTGTGCACTGCTACATTAGCCAAAAAGCCATAAACTATGCTGACGGAAGGTGCTGATTATTTACTGTCCTTATAAATGTCATCTTTTAAAGTCCCAACGCTCGAAAAAGGAAAGGGATGATGTATCACCATGTTAAAGGAAACTTATTTAGAACGAAAAGGGCATGGTAAAATTCAAAGTGAATGAGTGGGCGATTGTGTTTTAATTTGTATATAGGCCTATAAAAAGATTGAGCCAAACAAAGCCTTGGTTTTTAGTATCATTTTTCTTATGATAAAAGTAAAAATTATAAATTATAAAAAAATATTTTTAAAAATCATGTGTAATCCCAATACTCAGGAAAAAAGCCATCATTAAAATTTTGTTGTGTCTAGTTATTCATCTGTATTTAATAAAATTACTTGATACAGTGAATATTGTTTTGTATTTAATATATTAGATCATTTTGGTTGCCATCCATTCATGTAACTTTTATTGAAAGTTATACTTTGGCAAGATCATGTTAATGGCCGCACAATTTTGATTCCATGAATATACTATAGCTTGCTTAACTAATCCTGTTGGATATATAGGTGTATTGGTCAGAATGTACTCAGGTGCAGTAACAGAAACTTAAACAGATTTATCCAAAAAGAGGAATTTGGTGGCTCTTGTAATAGGGAAGGAAGACATGGAATGGGACCTCAGAGTCACTTGGATCTAGGGCTGGAAGTGTCAGGACTGTCTTTCCATCTCTCTGCCTTAAGTCTGGTTTCTCTTGTTGGGGTCGCTCATTCTCTGTCACTTCAGATGGCTTCTTGAATGGAGATGGCCACAGGCAGCTCCAGAGTTGCCAGGCAGTTCCTGGGGGAAGGTTTGGCAATGCCAAAGAAAAGGGAGCTCTTTCTTCCAGCTTCACTTTGGGAAATCTCTGGAAAAGAAAGTCTCAGAAAGGCTGACCTTTGGGTAGGTGCTCACTCCTGGACTAACTGATAGAGCCAGCAGGGGTTACTCTAATTACCTGGGCCTTGGACATAGGCCTCCTTGTGGTCAAGGGGGCAGCCAGAGGGGTGGAATATATAAAACATCCAAATGGGGGAAGGCCTAATTTTATTGTTCCTTACAGGGAGTGGGGGGAGGCTGGTCCCAGAAGATTGGAAAATATGATGCCATGAAGGTAAATATAAGCCTTGTTTGTTATGTATGCTGTTACCAGCTTATGCAATCAAATGTTTATACTCATAGCTAAATCTTGAGGAAAAGTTTAAAAATAGAGGTCAGACTGATGTATATTTATATCAGAGAAAATAGATGTTAATTCAAAAACTGTTACAAGAGACAAAGATGGGCATTGTTTAATGATAAAAGGGTCAATTCATCAAGAGGACATAACAATTATAAATATATGTGCACCCAACACTGGAGCATCTAACTGTAAAGCAAATATTAATGAATATAAAGGAAGAAATAGGTAGCAGTGTGATAATAGCAGGGGCTTCAATACCCACATTCAGCAATGGGTTGATCGACCAGACAGAAACTAGAAAGGAAATACTGTACTTAAACTGTACTTTAGACCAAACGGACCTAAAAGACATATATAGAACTTTCCTTCCAATTGCAGAAGAATATACATTCTTTTCTAGTGCATATTGAATATTCTCCTGGATAGATCATATATATGGTAGGCCACAAAACAACTGCTAACAAATTCAAGAAAGTTGAATTCATATTTAGTATTGTTTCTGATCACAATGGTATGAAACTAGAAATCAATAACAGGAAGAATCTTGAAGAATTAACAAATATTTGGACATTTAACAGCACGCTGCTGAACAACCAATGGGTTAAAGAAGATATCAAAGTGAAATTAAAAAAATATCTTGAGACAAATGACAATGGAAACACAACATTCCAAAACTCATAGGATGCAGCAAAAGCAGTTCGAAGAGAGAATTTGATAGCAATAAATGCCTATATTAAAAAAGAAGAAAGAAACCAAATAAATAGTCTAACATGCCTCAAGGAGCAAGAAAAGAACACACTAAACCCAAAGTTAGCAGAAGGAAGGGGATAATAAGGATCAGAACAGAAATAAATCAAAGAACAGAAACCACAGGGGAAAAAATCAATAAAACCAAGAGTTGATTCTTTGAAAAAGTAAACAAAACTGACAGACTCCTAGTTAGACTAGGAAAAAAAGAGAGAAGACTCAAATAAAAAGGATCATAAGAGACTGTTATGAACAATTATATGCCAATGAATTGGATAACCTAGAGGAAAGGGATAAATTTCCAGAAAAGTATAACCTATCAAGATTGAATCAAAAAGAAGTAGAAAGCTTAAACAAACCAATAACAAATAAAAAGATTACGGAAGTAATTAAAAACCTTCCAGCAATGAAAAGCACAGGACCAGATGGCTTCACGGCTGAATTCCACTAAACATCTAAAAAAGAATTATTACCAATACTTCTTAAACTTTTCCAAAGAATAGAGCTAGAGGAATACTTCCAAACACATTTTATGAGGGTAGTATCACCTTGATACCTAAACTAGTCAAAGACAGCACAAGAAAGGAAAACTATAGGCCAATATGTATGATGAACATTGACACACAAATCCTCAAAAAAGTGTTATCAAACCTCATTCACCAATGCATCAACAAGATTATACATAATGACCAAGTGGGATTTTATCTGTGACATGCGAATCAATCAATATGATACATCACATTAACAGAATGAAAGACAAAAACCACAAGAACATCACATTTGATGCGGAAAAAGCATTTGACAAAATTCAGCATCCTTTCTTGATAAAAAACCATAACAGTTTAAGTATATATTAATAATGATAAAAGCCATGTATGAAAAGCTATGGGCGTAGTTCAGAGAACTATGGCCAGCGGTCCCCAACCTTTTTGGCACCAAGGACTGGTTTCGTAGAAGACAATTTCTCCACAGACTGGGGGTGAAGGATATGGTTTTGGGATGATTCAGGCACATTACATTTATTGTGCAGTCAAACCTCTCTGCTACTGATAATCTGTATTTGCTCCACCTCAGATCATCAGGCATTAGATTCTTATAAGGAGCACGAAACCTAGATCCCTCGCATGCGCAGTTTACTATAGGGTTCGTGCTCCTATGAGAATCTAATGACACCTCTGATCTGACAGGAGGCGGAGCTTATGTGGTGATGCCAGTGGTGGGGAGCGACTGTAAATACAGATGAAGCTGCTTCGCTCCCTCACCCACTGCTCACCTCCTGCCGTGCGGCCCAGTTCCTAACAGGCCACAAACCAGTACTGGTCTGCGGTCCGGGCACTGGGGTCTGCAGGCCATAACAACACGGTAGAGTGGCAATACAGTATAAAAACTGAAGAACTGTAGCTCCCCAGCTATTCTGGGGAGCTATTCTTCTTTAAAATGGATAGTATTCTAGCCCCTGAGTGCTTTGACTGTATCTGCTTTTCCTTTTATTTACTTAATAAATTGGTTTCAATTTCACCAACTCCTATTTCCTGAATTAAGAACTTCCTGCATTAAGAAGTTCATTATCTGAATTACAACTTGCTGTAATCATTCCATATACAAGCCAGCAAAACTTTAAGTTGCCCTTTAAGATTCCTTTCATCTGTTCTTTTAATAGAATCAGGTTTCTGTGTTGATTAAATGTTCTGTGCACTGTTGCTCCCTCATCTTCTCCATATCACTAAGGGAAACATTTTTTAAGATAGTGCAAAAGTCTAAGAGGACATTGGGTGGGTTTGTGAGGTCCGGAAGAGCTGCACCTTAGGGGAAAAGCTTCCTGCGAGGAAGCAGGCCCTCCTTCCTCCTCCTCAACTTCCCAAAGAGCAACAGGAACCAGATTCTCACTTCTGCTTCTTGCCACTAAACCTCACTTAGCTAACTCTTCAAGCGGTAACCATTCAAAAAATTTGTCTTCGCTCTCCGACTTTCTGCCTAAAAGCAGGGCATACATTTCCCTTTTGTAAAGGAAATTTACATTTGTCAATGAAATTTCTATTTGGAAATTCATCCCTCCCCCAACACCTCTGGAGACAACTCTTATCACCTAAGTCACCTTGAGACTGTATAACAAACCTTACTAAAAACTGTATTTACCGTACGTTTCATAGTTACCGTCCCACAACTTACCCCCACCACAGAAGCACGCCCCCGCGTCTAACCACCTCTTCGGAGTTGGTAGTTTCAGGTAATATCCCAGATATAGAACAAAACATCAAAATCCAATTCATTTGCAGTGTCTGAATTATCTAATTCGACCATTTGCTTGTGAAAATTAATGTAAGAAAGTGTAAATATAATTAGAAGGAATAAGCTCTAGCACTTGGTAGCACGATAGGGCAACTATAACAAAAATTTATTGTATATTTCAAAATAACTAAAAAAGTGGAACTGCAATGTTTCTAACACAAAGAAATGATAAATACCTGAGGTGATGAATTTCCCAATTACTCTGATTTGATCGTTACACCTTGTATGCTTGTATCAAAATATCACACATACCCCATAAATACATACAACTATTATGTATCCATAATTAAAAATAAAAAATAAAATTAACCTAACAGGTTTCAGATTTCCACTTAGAATAGTGTGGACATAAGTGGTATCAAGATTGATCAAGTGAAACAATTTTATCTCTTCACAAATCATTTACTGAGTATATACTGCACACAGCACACTATAAGCTACGTGTACAGGAGGGAAAACGTTTTCTCCACCTTCTAGGTTCAGTGACTCGAGCCTGTGAATTAAACCTACAAATGACAGAGTAAGTAACAGGAGAAATGGTTTATTTTATATGTACAAGGAGGGGTGCGGGGCGGGGGTCACAGAAAAGAAGTGAAAACCCCATTGGCAATTTGGGAAAGCAGCATATTGGCTTTGCTTCCAAATCATGAGGAGATGGAGAATTACAGTAACACCATCATCAGTGAGTAATGAAGTGTGGTTGGTTTTAGAGATGTTGATGCTAATATTGGTGCTTGGGAGAGATGTTAGGCTTCAAAGAGGTGATTTCCAAAAGTCAGAAAAAAAGTAAGATTAAAACTTTAGATAAGGTTTTGGTGGCAGGTGGGACCGTTGATGAGGAGCAGAGCTGGGAGGGACTTGAAGCCTGACAGAACGTGGTGGCCTGAGATAGCATGAGCAGGGCAGCCCACGGTGACACACCTGAGGCTCTGTGCCTGGAAAGATGGAAGAGGTGGTGGAATTCAGCAAAGCCACGGCGTTTGGATTTCGGTGGCTGGAAGGAACATGGTTTCAATCAGAATCAAGGGGTGAGCCTGGAATTCAAGCACAAAGAGTTTTCTTTCCCTGCCTGTGCCCCCTGCCCCTTGGAGCCATGAGAGCTGAGAGAACGGTTAGTCCTTGGGAGTAGATTGAAGGTGAACTAGGAATGGCAATCGGACAGGCTCATTAACATGCTGGTCTGCGTCTATCTGTCTCGGCCAAGCTCAAAAAGCCCAGGCGCCTGGAGATTACCAGTTTGCATCCTTTGATATGACCACAATGTTCAGAGTTGATTCTAAGCAGTTACTGTATGTGCTACGTTTTAGAGGAAACAAGACATAGATACCTATTCCTATAGGTAAATACCCTATAGGAATGAAAATACGTAAGGAGCAAGGACTCTGGAGGAGAAACCCCAATTCTTCAGGTGACAGTGGCATAAAGTTACCTAAAAGTAGGTTTTCAGAAGATCAGGCCTTCTTCCTCACAGAGGCTTTACGGACCATAATATGGGTTTTGTTGTTTAGATAACTGTCAATTCTGGGGAAAAGAGCTGAATTTGTCTTGTTGTCCAAGGGGGACTGAATATTGGAACACAGTCTCCTTGAAGATTGCTTGAACAGGACTTATATACGTTTCTAAGTGAGGACAGAGGGTTTTGATTAGTTCTAAGAGAAAAGAGAAAACTTTTTATTAGCTCTAACAGAAGTGGGAAACAATGTTGATTGGCTCTTGGGCCAGAGCTGTTCTGCTTTAACCTACTGAGCTTAAAGCTGTTTCATTTTGGTCTTGTAATCCCTGATAGGATTCCAGAACAGCAGTGTTCTCAAGGCCCATGATCTCAAAGAACAAGGTTACTTAGTCCTACGTCCCTGACGCTCACTGTAGAAGGAGTTTTACCATTTTGAGCATATGCAGTCAGTCAAGCCAAGAAGTAATTTAAACTATGTGGCTTAACCATGCTTATTGATGAAATTAACTGAAAATATTTGAATCTCTCATTCATTTTGTGTTACTAAACTTTCGACAGATTCCTGAACCTTTTGCTAGGCCTATCTGTGCACTTCCTTATACAATCCAGTTTTAGCAAGAGCCCTGCTATCCTTCATCCTCCACACCTGATTATCCTGAATACCTAAGTGGATTCTTCATCTGCCACCATCCTCCAGGTGATGTCTGATCACCCTGGCCCGTCTTCAGCAAAATCCTGTTAGGTCAGTTTGGTCAGAATCTCACCTTACCCCGATGTTTCCTCTTACTAATTTCTCATCCACCAACCCCCACTCTGCTCCTTGGCTAGGAATTCCCACTTGCCCCTGCTATATTAAGGATTGAGCCCAATTCTACACTGAGGTTTCTTTTCTCCTATTGCAATAGTCTTGAATAAAATCTGTTTTCACCACTTTGCTTTCTAGCTCTGGTCTTCTTTGACAATCTGCATTCCTTAGTCATCAGTATCTAACCCTTTAATATAGTTGGTACTGAGCTCAACACTGGAAAGTGAGGTTGAGTAAAATCCATGTCCTGTCCTCAAGGAGTTTATATTCCAATGCTGGAGACGGATAAATCAACACCATCACAATGCCTCATGGAAGGCATCTTTGGAATCACCCGCACATGCCCTGTGAGACACGGAAGTGTTCAGGTGGGGTGGCTTCCCTTCGCCTGGCCTGTCACATTCTGTAAGGCTCACGTTTGAACCGTGAGATGCGAGGGTAAACAGCGCTCACAGCTTTCAGCAATGCTGGGCAGCCCCAGTTCAAGCAGGTCAGTGAATCAGAACTTCCATGTGATCTTTAAGGGGTTGTGTGTCTTTGGGGGCAGGACTGGGGATGAGGACTGTTGTTCTACACGTCAAGAGAGTTATTAGTCCCATAGTGGAAGTACTCAGAGGTTCCTACTAAGTATGGAGTTAAGGGTAGAATTGTGATCTCTTTTCAAACAACTTTCCCATAAACTAAGATTTGGGGTTAAGGTGAACCTGGTTCTGCCTTCTGAAGAACCATTTCATGACCTTTATGAAATTTGGAGGATGTGAAAATGGCTTTTGTCAAGTCATTAGTTCTACCCTTTGGGAGGCACCCATCTTTTGTGGCTCAGGTGATATACACATTCTGACAGTGTTTATTTTTCATTGTTTTGATGGTGTTCCTCTTGATTTTTTAGGGGATGGCTTCAATTTCTTTGGATATAGTTAAAAAGTCTTATTATTATGTAATCCCTTCATTTGTGCATCATAAATGTAGAGATCCTAAAGATTCAAGGCTCAATATGTGTGTGAGATATTGTCATTTTCAGGGCCAGAACCCTAATCTGTCCCAACCATCTTGCCATTCTAGAGTCTCCCTTTGAATCAAGTCTCCCTCTCCTCCAGGCCATTATTTGTAAAGATATATTTGTGTTATTTGGCCAAAATAACATTAGTTCATTAAGACCTATAGTGAAATAATATAGGATTATTATTATTTTTAAAGAAGTCAAACAGTTGAAGGCAGAAGTCAGAGGGGGCTTGTGGTGATGGGAAAACTGGAAGAAGAAAGTCTACCAAGGGCTTCTAAAAGCACTGACCAACTCTTGATAAGGAACTACATGAAAAAATAACCAAGATTAGAGAAGAAACTTTGCCCATTTTGTGGTTTTGCACAGGGTGAGTTTTGCATCTCCTATGGCAAATGATTTCATTTTGACTAATTAGGAATACGCTAAAGTTAAAGTAAGTAGCCTTCAATTAAATGCTATTGGTATACTCAGAAGATCAATTGTTTCTGGTATTAAATTGTTTAACAACTTTTTAAATATTAAAAATGAAATGAGTAAATAATGCACTTAGAATGAGTATATTTAGTGGTTTTTTTTTTATTTCATCTTATTGTTATGGGGGATACAGAATTGCAGGTTACATACATTGCCCATGTACCGCCTTTCCCCCCAAGTCAGAGCTCCAGGCATGTCTGTTCCCCAGGTAGTGCGCGTTGCACCCATCATGTAGGTATATGAGTATATTTAGTTTTTTAAAAAAATCTATAGATCAATTTCTCTTAGAGCAAAAATGAAAATATGTTAAATTCTAAGTGCAAAAAATTATATACTCTCACTTTCTATCTTTGGTTGAACCAAAAAACCCTAGTGCTAACATAATTTACAGCAGTGGTTCCCACACTTGGCTGATGATCGAACATCATGGAGAATTTAAAGTACAGATTCTCAGGTACCTATCCTGGATCTACAGTAGCAATATCCAGGAGTGGGGCCCAAGGAATCCGCATTTAAAAAAAGCTGTTGAGGTGATATAGACAGGCTGGCAGATTTGAGAACCATTGCCATAAAACAAACAGGGATTTAAAATTCAGTTTTATCTCAGCCTCTTACTGAATATGCTCCTGTAATGGTTTTAAGGTAATAATGACCTTGTTGTAGGCTATTTCCTGTTGATTAATGACCAGCTGGAAGAAGTTGTCTCTAGGATCTTTCAACTCCGACTGCCAATAATTACCCAACTAAATATACGCCTGCAGTTCAAATGCAAAGTTTTCCTCCACAAGGAACATCTTGCACTGTTAGGTTGTCTTAATTGCATTCCTTTTCTAATTCATCTCTCAAATGCCATAGTTGCTCCCAAACAGAAAAAACAAACAGGAGCATCAAAGTGTGTGTATCTGCCAGAACAAACAGAAGGGGAGAGGCAGGGGAGAAGATTTAGCTCTTAGGTGGATTTTGCTGAAATGTTCTATTTGTTGAGCGGTGATTTGTACCAGGCAATGTGAACTAGGTTGCCCTCAGTCTCTTTACAGATTACACCCCATTTCCTTTGCTGTGCTGCTAAGTAATTCTTGGGGAATTATTCCCCCTCCAACTTCTCTCTGCTAACAAAATGATCTGCCCCATGTGCTTCCACTTTATGTGCTGCTGGACAGCCACGGGCTTCATAAAGCAGCCTGCATTTCAGACTGTTCAGGCTGGAACTGCAATCTTTCCACCCACCCCTTTCCACGGCAGGTAAAGAAAACGTTCATACCTCAGGTTTTGTTACCAACCAACATGGTTCCATTTGCCAATTGCCACCATTTCCTTCTCATAGTATTACAGGCCTTATTATTAACATTTAGTTCAGAGAAATTGCTGTCATTATGTGAAGTAACTTCCTTTAGAGGTTATTCATTAACCTTAGGTATTTTACTGTGTAATTATAATTGCCAAGTGCCGCAGGCTTGGAAAACGTTTGAACTCCTCAAGGTATTAGGGGAAGGCAGAAAGGATATTATCTGATTTTTCTTCCTTTTCCAGTTAAGGTTTAATTTTGAAGGTGCCCTATTTCCCCTCTAGAGGTGTCTACCTTCCTAAAGGGTAAATTCTCTCATCTCCTTCTTCAAGATTACTGACTGTAAATTTAGAAGTAAACCATGAAGGTACTTGCCTGTTAGCATCTTATTTCCCCAAATACTGTAGACCAGAGTGAAAATTGTTACCCCTTGGTCTTAAAGAAAAATTGCAGGGATATTGGTTGGCACATGCAACTTGGGTTTAACGTGGGGCTCTGTGAAGACCTTGCACAATGCCTGGAATTGTATATTCTGACACAACGGAAGACCTTCATCCTATTGCTCACCCGATGGCTCTATAAAAGCAGTTTTTCACTCCCTGGCTTTGCAGCAGCCAGGTGTGCATTCCATAATACGCCTATTATACAGCCATTCTCAGTAGCCATTGCTCATACAATGACCCTTCTGATTTGCCCCACTCCGGTGCGGTTGCCAACGACTCCGGTCCCCACCCAGTATAACTTCAGGTATGCATTTCACATATATTTGCAGGCAAAAAAAAATGCACCTTCCTCCTCTCTCTCTTTGTTTCAAGACAAACAAAAGTACCTGGCAGTTCCCCACCTCCCCCACCCCCCATCCACATGTGCCTGCAGCACGGGTGCCCTAAAAAAGGAAACCTGTTTTCCTCCACCCAGGTTTCTGGTTTCTCCACCCAGTCTCCCCACGGCCCTCCACTCCCCGCACCCAGTCCTTCCGGCCTCTGCCCAGACTCAGAGAAGTGGCCCGACATTCCAGGTAACCTGATTCCCCAGACGGGATAGGCGGCGGCCTGCTGCGGCGAAGGCGCGGCCACGTGACCTTCCCCGCCTGCACCAGGGAAATGCATACCTTATTCAGAAAACTAGGGGACAGGTGAGCCCAGAGAACTGTTTTGAATCTGAATTGAAAAACATGTATTTATTAAAAGGGTGCTTGCTTCTGCAGCAGACAGCTTTGCACTTTGATCATAACAAATGAAAAGGCACGACTGGCCGTGGGGTTTTATGGCGTGAACTGAGCTGCAAGACAAAGGCAGCGCGGTCCGAGAGGAAAAGGCGGAGCTGGTTCTGTCGAAGCTGCAGCACAAGTCTGAACGCGGAGGCTTCGCGCGGGGAGGGCAGAGCCGCCCTGGCAGGAGCCGGGCTGCAGGCCTCTGGCTGGGAAGCCGGTCCCTCCGCCCCGTGTGCCTGGCTCTCGCTGTCCCTCGCTTGCTCCTGACAGTTTCCCTCTTCGATCTGTGAAATGGGGGAGAATAGGGGACACCCTGATATACTTTAAAACGCGCGAGGATTTGCTGCTTTCTCCCCAAATAAAGGGCTTGTAGGCAGTTCTTTGAGAACTGGAAGGAACATGCTGTCACACGTAATCTAATGAGCTCAGCCTCCTCTTCCAGCGCCCGTTAATCAATCAACCAACACTTTTAAGGCAACTAGTATGGATTCTGGGTGCTGCGGGGAGGTAAGGCCACGGTCTCTGCTGTTAAGCTGTTCATGGCTTAGCTGGGGAGGTGGAGTACGGGAGTGAAACACGCTCAGAGCTCACAGGTACTGCGCACTTCCCGGGCGCCAGGCTCTGCGCCGTGCTTTGCCTTCTTCCTCATAATACCCCCATCAAGTAGGTACTACAGTGTCATCTCCATTTTATAGACATTTCAGAGAGGTCACTTGCCCCAGGTCACAAAGGGGGTGGCGTGGCCAGGCGGTGAGCACAGGCCTGTCCGGCCCCGGAGGAACCAGCTTCATCTGCCAGCCCCAGTCCCTCAACGTCCAGGGGAGGTGAGTAGCCAGTCATTCATTCCGCCTAGTCCTCTCCACTCTGTCCTGCTCTTCCCGCCCTCTCTCTGGGAAGCAGGGACAGCGCCTGGGGTCACCTGGGAGAACTTGTCATCAGCCACCACTGCCCTCTGGGCCCCTACACAAGTTGTGTTTCTTCCCCTTCCTCTTTCTGTGCTCAACAATCACGTTCAGTTAATTTCTCCTTAGGCGACATTAATCTGGTGGCATACACTTTGTCCTGTCCTTTGTGGTTTTATTATCCGAGTAGGGAGAAGAGACCTAATTCAAAACAGTTAAATATCAAAGCGGAATTTCACCTCGACGAAGTGGGACTTGATGATCTCTGAGGGCCCCTCCTGCACGTGCAGTGATGGGTTTGCTCTCTGCTTTACACAGGGCGGTGACCTTCCTGAAATGCAGTCGGGTGAAGTCAGGGTTTTCCCAGCACCCCAAAGGCAGGGCTGATGGTACAGACATCTTCAACTCAACTTGCCACATACGGTCGCTGATTCCTAATGACTAAAGAACCAAACAGAACGTGGTTTTCCCAGGTAAGCCAACATTTCGATATTTGTAATAGTGTGGAACACCAGCCAGTAGGATTTTATGAGTACCATGGGGAGACACATTCTTTGACCTGGTAAATAATCTCACTTCTCTGGATGCTAGGCTAATTACATCAGCTCCCTTGGGCATGGGTCTGAATTGGAAATGTTCTGGTGTTGGAAAATTCCAGACTGATAGGAATTAACCCCAGGACATTGTTCTTTATGTTGTATCCCTAGTCAACCCAGTTGGCAGGAATTGAGTAGGCCTGGAAATCCTTGTTCAATATAAGTCCCTCTTCTCTTAACCAGAAATATAGGCATCTGAAGACTCGCTACTTAGTTTTACTTTTCTTGAGCATCTATTTGCGTCACTTATTGGTAAAAATAATGAGAAGAACAGAGCAGGTGCTGGGAAACCTGGGTTCTAGTTCTGGGCCTACAATTAACCAGACTCGGACCCATCACACCAATCCCCACCCATGTGAGCCTCAGTTTCCCCACCTTTAAGGATATAAAAATTTGGACCAGGCTGGTGGTTTTCAAATTAGAGCAGCCTGCTTTTTATCTTTTATATGTTGAAGTTTTGAGTAAGATATTAGTTTAAAAAACAGAGGGGGGGATTCACTAATAAAAACTATTATAAAGCCCCTGTCCAGAGGTTTGCTGAGGTCCTCCTCCTCTTCAGTTCTGGTGATCTCCAAATCTGTTCAACACAGTTAGTGATGGCCACACTCCTTGGGGATCTCAGCTGTTTAGGTTGGCTGGGTTATAAACTGCATGAGGAAAAGGAGTGGAAGACAAGATTGGAAATGAAGTTTAAGTCCAGACTTGATATTGCCCTGGGTGCTGGGCCAAGGAGTCTGGACATTGTTTCATTGGAATTTGGGAGCCATCACTGATTTTTGAGAGCAAACTTTTGTCAGTTATGATTTGCATGCAGCTGTGAGTAACAAGAGACTGGAGAGATAGTGGCTGACATACAGAAGAGTTATTTCCCACCGGCAATTCAGAGCAGGTGTGTGAGCTCCATGCAGTCTTCAGGGATCCAGGCTTCTGCTGTTTTTCTGCTTCTCTGTCCTAGGGGAGCAGGCCTCCATCCTCACAGTTTCCGCCTGGTCTGAGATGGCTGGTAGACTCCATCCACAATGCCTGCATTGCAGGAGGGAAGGCGGGAGAAGAGAATGGCAAAGGGGCATGCATCCCAGCTGAGTCCACCTTCCCAGCAGTCCCGCACAACTCACTGGCCAAAATTTAGCCAGAATGGAGTAGTAACATGACTCACTGAAAGTCAGGGAAGGGAAAAGGGATATTGAGAGACAGCTAGGGGCTCTGCTACAGGTGTGAAACGGTTGGGACTCTGCACTGTGTTCATTTATTCAGAGCTGCAGATGGGAAACTGTGGTCTGGCTGGGGGAATGAGGGCCTGAACTGGAGTGACGCTGGGAAGGTGGGTGGCAGACAGAGGGAGACCTAACACAGAGGAGGGCCAACGGGATTCTCCAGGTTTGACGGGATTTTGTCGGCTGGTGAGGTTGCTGGAGGATACCAAGATCATGCTTAGTTTGGGAACCACGTATAAAAGATGCTGGTGATTCCATTGACTAAAATAGGGATGTTGGAAGAGGAGAAGTTTTAGGAACGAATTAGATTTTGGACATGTTGAGTTTGTCCAACAAACCACACCAGCACTGGAGTTTGGGGGAGTTTTACATTTCCAAGTGAATATTAAGTTCACCTAATTTTTTTAATCCTAAGGTCTAGGATGCCCTAATGTCTCAGATGCTATTTTGGGCTTCATAAGTTGGTTACTCAGGGGACTCTGTTCATCATGATGGAGTAAGCCAATGGGGTTACCTCTTCTTTTCTCTGCTGAACCCAAACCCCATAGAAATTCTTTCCCACTGTTGGGCTTAAGGATCCTGAGCGTTGTGATAAAGATGATGTTCTAGGCAAATGCACATTTCTTAAAAAGGCTTCTGCCCAGAATCCCTATGTAGTCATCACCCTGGTGAGCTCAAATATGGACATAGCACACAACTCTTCAGTTCTGGTGCAGAGGCATTTCTTGGCAGCAGATTCCTTATTTTCCTTTTGCTCTGAGTCTCAACCTGGCCCCACTTGATCTTTCCTGTCTTGGACCTGTTGTTTGAGTGGAAGAGACCAAGTTGGGGCTGCCCATATATTCAGGAGTGATATAAGAGTCATATCTGGCATCCCTGGGTTTAGTAGAAAAGCTTACAATGGAAATATGGAAGGGAGGGCAAACTGGGTGGGGGTGGTGGGGACAGACAGCAAGGTTAATAATTGAGGTGGTCAAGAGATGAAGAATTAAGGCAAGGGGTTATGAGCTCAGGCAGCCGAATTTAAATGCATGAGCATGGGGCATTATGGAGAAAGCTTCTAGTGCTCCTTGCCTAGGTAAAAGCAGCTCCTTCAAAGAGACAACATGGGTCAGATGATCCCAAGTGAAGGCCTCAGAAAAGATACGCTCAGTGAGAGAGGAGACACTAGACTCTTCCCAGCCTGTGTGTGATGTATATTGTTAGCTACTAGTATGCCTAAACAAATAAATCCAGTTTGGATCGCCTTTTCCTTCACAATTTTGGAGACATTGTTCTTTTGCCTTATGGCTGCAGGTATCGCTGCTGAGGGATGCAATAGCAATTCTGACTACGAGTCCTTAATTTGTGGCCTTTTCCCCATTTTCTGGAAGCTTTTAGGATCCTCTCAATTTGGCACTGAAATGCTTTGCTGTAAATCTTTTATGTTATTCAATATGCTGCTTACTTAATGGGACTTTACTCATGCCTTTCAGGTATGGAGAATTTTCTCACATTATTTCTTTGATATTTTCCACTGTGATATATTCTCTGTCCTTGTTTCTGGAAATCCTGTTAGTCACATGCTGGGTCTCCTGGATGTCTTCTTTTCTCCAATTTTTTATCCTTTTGCTTTTATTCTGTAAATCTTAGTATTGCCTTCTTTATAAAGTAATTAAAATCTTTTAAAAAATTACTTATAAATGCAATTTTTTTCCTGTTGTCATCAGCGGGGTGATCATGGCCCAATGAGTGGGGATGGGAAGGGGGAAGGCTTTTAGGCATTGAGAATTTGTCCTGCTGGGAAGTGCTCTGAATCTCCCCTCACTTGTCACTAGTCATCGCTCACGTGGTCCCAGTCTTCCATGTGACTTGACACAACTGAAGGTGAGTGTCTCCTTGGCTTTCTGAATGGAAATGGAGGTCTTCTTTGCAGCCAGAGCTCTTCTGGCTTTCTGTGCCTCTCTGGCTTAGAATGTATGTTCATGCTTTGCGTCAGTAATGTGAGTAAGAATTGAAGACTTGGATGGTTACAAATGACTAACCTGTTGTTATCAGTGTACACGGGGTGGTTTTAGTTCTGCGTGGATCCTGATGATTTAGTTGCATGGTTCCAGGCAGCCAGTTACCTATACTGCACGAATGCAGCTTCTTTTCTGAAAGAAGCTTGGATTCATTTGGGTTTTTAGAATACTTTCGCTTGTACATCATATTGGCATAATACAAATTTTAAAATGCTTGCTTGTGTGCTATGTTTTTTAACAGAATTTGAGTATTTAATAGCATATATCAAAATAATCTTTTCCTTCTACCTCTCCACTGAACCTGTAGGGAGTTGAGGCCTTGTCAGAGTTCTTGGAGTCCTTGCCCTCCTTGCAGCTTTGGATGCTAACCCCCCTCCCCCTCGCCCCTTAGTCCCTTAGCACACTCTCTTCTCCTTTGACCCTGTACTGCTGCTAACCCTTGGTCCTTCCATTTATTAAGGTGTCTCTTGCTGCCTTCCATACCTCTCTGCTTCACCCTTCCCAATGCTTCTTCCTCCTCTCACTCTCTAATTTGGGCTTTTTTAGTGTGGCTTGAGGATGTCCAGCATCAGAATCACCTGGGGCCTGACCTGGCCTAGTGGATCAGAGCCTCTGGGGGCGCGTGGGCATGGCTGGGGGCCTGCCTGTGGTTCCAGCGCTCCTCAGGCTTCTCACTCGCCAGAGTTCAAGATGCTCCACTCCGATTCCTGATACACCAAGCTCAGTTCCGGACTCCGCCTTGCATCCTTTGTCTTTCCTCTAGGGAATTTCATACTCCCCAGCGGGCTCTGCTCTCCTGCTGCCTGGAGACTCCCCTCCAGCTCTGCCCTGTCAGCTAGCACCTCGTCTGCTATTTGCAGCTACTCCCAGGAAGTCTCCTGTGTGCTGGGTGTGACCACTCACACTTGCCATCTATGGAAACAGCATCCCCAGGAGTTAGGTATTTTTCTATCAGGTTATTTTGTACATGTGGACACAGCCTAAGAGGGATCTATACGGTGAGATTTGCTTTGTTAGAGAGAATCATAATAAATGCATATTGAATGCTTGGATGGAAGAATGACTCACCCTGGAAACACACTGTCTTTGTAGACTTTACGTGGACCTGGGTTTGTTGTTCTTTCTTCCATTATTTCCATGAGAGCCACTGGGAGGTAGGCGAGGGGGAAACAAATGGTAAACTCTGTGCAAGAGTTCTGCATTAACAATCAAAGTCGAAAACCTGTGGGAACCTCCCTAGAATATGACAGGGAGGAGCGCCCTAAAATAAGCCCTTGCCCAATAGCATCTTTTTGAATTGCGTGGTGTTCATTGACTGTTGATTATTGCAGAACTGGGTCACTTGGAGGTCAGGGAGGCAGGGAAGGGGGAAGCTGTGGGCTCAGAGATGGAACAAGCAGTTCCACCAATCTGTGTGAAATCTTCAGGGAGAACGTAGGGCTTTCAAAAACACTTTCTGGATCTTTTCTTTATAAAAGCATCAGAAGAGTAGATCACTGCCCTGTTCACACTTTGCAGAGGCAACAACACAAATGTCACAGAAAAAGAACCCATTATAAGAAAGCAGTTAAAATAATTGCACGTTAGGAGAGTTAGGTCACTGCTGGCCAGATCTGGCTGTGATTCGAATCAGTTTTAGTACTTGAGAAAGGAATGTTTGATCTAACAGAAAACGGACTCCTCTTTCCCCTTCTCCCGCCCCCTCCCCTTCCCAGGTTGCTGCCGGCTCCCTGGGGGATTGGTTGCTTCCTCCAAGAGCTCCACTGCAGCTGGAAGACAGGCTTGTTTCTCCAGCTGTCCAACCTTTAGTTTTATCTGCCTCTTGTTGACCTCTTAGTTTTATAATGAGTCAGTTTATTTGCTTGTGCAAATTGAGTTTTCTTAGAAATATAACAGAGCTAGAAAGAGGCCAGTGTTTTGTTTCCCCGTGAGAAGGAGAAACAGCTATGGGACTGAGCCCTGCTGGGGCTGTTCATTCTGTGACAGTCCCTGTTGTTGGTTTATTTTGATACCATGTAGTGAAGTCTGGTGGGCAGAGAAATATCGTCCCCCTTGTTGGAGGTAGAAATATCTGCGGGGTTTACAAGCTAATTACTTCTCAATTCCTACGAGTTCTAAGAATTTGCTTAGCAACTACCCTGACCAGCCCCTGCCCCCGCCCGCAGCAGGACTGTCCTCACCGCACTTACTGGCGGGGCTGCTGGAGCAGTTTTCGAACTAAACAAGGATTAAGCATTTTGTGAAAATGGTGCCAGTCTTTTCCTCGATGGGACCTGAGCCTGTAACTCAGTCCAACAAAACGAGGGAGAACCAGCCAAAAAAAACCTTTTTAAGAAACAACACAGGCAGTAGGAAATCATACTGGTCAGGGCTTGTTTTCCTGGCTCAGGGCCTCATTCCAACCTGTTGCAATCAGCTCTGGAGTGTCTATAGGGACACCCCGGTGCAGGGGCCCCACGGAGGAAAGGAACTTTTACATTTCTGTTTGACTGGGCTCCTTGCCAGGGGCTAAGTTCAAAGTGCAGTTTCCAGTAATTTGCTGAGACTTCTTTGTGGGTTTGATAGGCCAGGACAGAAGCCTGCAAGCCGAAGTAATATTTCCTGATTTTTGTCATTTCTTAAGAAGAGAAGGAAGGTGGCTGAGGGACTGGGCTTTGGAGACTTTTGTTGGCTCCAAGAGCAGATTGGGCCTCCCCTGCCTCCTGCCGTCCCAGCCCCTTTTCCGAGATCCCATCTGGAGCCGCTGGCAGCCTGGTACTGATGGAGTCGCCTGGCCCTCCTGGAGCAGACGTGGGCACCCGTTCCGTGCAGCCAGCGAAGGCAGCCGTTGATTTACTGCACGTTAGCATTATTTGGAGCTATAAAGTTGTCGAGTAATGGCAATATGTTCTTGTTTTCTCATATCTGTAGGATGAAAGTGAACATTTTTATAATCCTTCCCTCCTCACCACATTCAGTTCCCTGGTGTTAAACATGTGGGCTTGATTAAAGGGGAAAAAGAGCTACAAGGAGAAGTTAGATTTTTACATTCCTCTCTTACAATGCCTCATTCCCTCAACTACCCCGTTCCCAGAATGTTGACGGCAAGGTCCATATTCTTGTCATTTCATCTTTGTGTCCCCCCTCCCACCCCCATCCCCGTTGTATCAGAGGACTCGATGCATAATAATTCAAAATGAATCTTTATTAAATGAAGGGGTAGGTAGTGGTGGCATCTCACTTCAAAGAAGGATTTGGTAGAGCAATGTAGTTTCTATGTCAGGTAGAGGCTTACAGGAATGGTGCTTTATTGATTTGCTCACAACTCATTTTCTACAACAAGGTATTGTGTTCTAAAAATGTTTGCTATGGTCCCTGTGCTGGGCACTCTTTCCGTGGAAATGACCCAGCTGAGCATCGAAGGCATTAGGAACTCCACAAGATTCTTTAACCCTGTCATCAAGTTGCAATCACTTTTTACTGCAGTCACCCACTACCTCAAACATCCTTATATCTGCGATAACAAAACCAAACAAAACCCCAGGAATACACAGAGAGGGCTAAAAGGGTAGGGAAATAGCCTGTGGGTGTCACTTCCTTCTTTCTCCCCAAATTTCCTTCTCTTACTTCCTTGTCCTCCTACAACGAATTGCTTTTCACTTGCTAATTTGCCTCTGAAAGACTATATGTGCTGCTTTTCTTCTAGCCTGGGAACTGAATTATAGCAATTTAACATTATAACATAATTCTACTGCAATAAAGCAATTTGGTGCTGGTGGTGGTGATGGAGTGGATGTTGATAGGTGTGGGGAGCAGAGAATTTACCATAATGGAATTTTTCTGCATTTGTTTAAAAAATGCTAGCATAAATCCATGTTGGTATGAAATCTTATTGAAATATTTTTATTAGAGGATTGGTGCCATTTTAAGCCATCTGAATATGTATCTTTGCAAAAGAACTGGTTAAGGGATTAGAAAAGACAGGAGACTTTTTGGGTTGTATAGACTTGTACCACACAAATAATAATCGTTTTTGTAATGGTTACCTCCTCTACTGACTTGGTTTTTTAAAAACTTACGTGAATGAATGAGTGCATTGCGCACCGTTTGGGGAGTGGTAACACTTGAAGGTGCTGACTCGGGAAAGGGGGGGTGGGGAAAAAAAAATAAATAATAATATATTCTATGGAAATTTATATATTATAGTAACTATTTCATCAATATTGATTTAAATGATCAAAGAGCTAAGCATGGACAATCAAAGGGGACTTAATGTGTCCTAATTGATCTAAAAATGTGAAAACTCTGTAAATAAATAACACTCATGATGTCATTTAAATATTAAAAAAAAATAAAAAAATAAAAAACATGATTTTTGTTAAAATAAAAAAATTGAATATAAAAAAAAAACTTACGTGAATGAATGATTTGTTTTTACAATGTAGAATTAAAAAAAGAGTCTCAGGTGGATGTGGTGGTGTGCGCCTGTAGTCCCTGCTACTCAAGGGGCTGAGGCGGGGGCCGGGATTTTGAGGCTGTAGTGTGCTATGGTCGTGCGTGTGAATAGCCACTGCACTCCAGCCTGGGCAACATAATGAGGGCCTGTATAAAAAAAAAGTCTCAAATATTTCAGTAGTCTTTAGTTACAATTAAAAAACTTGTGACAAATTGTCTATAAAAAACCACACACCCAGCTAACTCTGTAGTAAGTCTTGGGGAAAAGAAGAGCAAAGAAAGATGAATAAAAGTTCTTGCACAATGATGGCCCACACCATGGTGTAATGAAATTAGGTAATTGAGATCCTTGAATGAAGACAGTTTTCTCATCATCAGACATCTCTTAGGGCAGGGCATGGGTTTCCCAACATATAGCTGACTACCACACATCTCTGTTCAATGGAAGACAGACATCTGTAAAGGACAGTGGCCTCACGATTGGTTTAAAGCCTGTATTACTTCCTGTCCTTTCCCGCCTGTGCTCCTGACTGGGGGATGTGATTAACTGCATCCTGCCTCCTGGATCTGGAATGTTAGGCCTTTGGCATTTATGGAGATAACACTGGCAGTTTAGTCTGCTCATGGGGGACCCTAAAGGTCCAGATGTGTATAATTTGTAATCTCCTGAGGCCCAAAGCTCTGAAATTTCGTCTTGTGCCTGGGAGCAGGCGCCGTATGCAGTGAATGAACCGCCAACTACCTCAGCATTGACACCTCAGTGAGATTCTGTTGTTCTTCACACATCTTGATAGATGCGGCCGGTAACTCTTGTCAAGTGAGCAACATTTGGTCTTTTGTGAAAAATGGACCTCTAAACAAAGTCCCCGGAGTGTTCCATGCAAATGACAATTCATCAGGCCTAAGAGAATGAAAGTTCTTAGTGAGAAAATGTTTTTACACAAATTTTAGTTCTGTATTTTTCATTTCATGCACTTATTAAGAGTTCTAAAGAGTCACTAAGACTTTTCAAATATACTTTGTATACATTATGGAAGATGTTATATGCTACAGTGATATTTGAGAATTTGTATGTTAAATGAACTGCTTGGGGTCATATATTTAGTTTTTCTCGTTTGTTATGTTTAGGATATCATAGACAATATTTTTGAAATGATATATTTATGACCCATTTTAGGATAAAGACTATCACTGGCCTATACCATGTAAATGAACAGTATTGAAATGAGTGACATAAAAATATATTTACAGGCGCACTAAACTGCACATAGCAGCAACATAAATGAATGGATATGCCTTGATGAGAAAAACTCAAAAATGAAAAGCATTGGAAGGGAATTATTCGTATTGCAAAAGCATTCCTGCCTGCAGGAGAGGGCTGGCTCCAGGTTAGGCTTCAGGCAGGGGTGGTGTTTCTTTAGTTCTTTAATTGAGATTGTCCTGCCAAGTCAGTATTGACCACTCCCAAGCAGCCCTTCCTTTCTTACCGCACCTCCACCTCTTTTTCTTTTGGACTCCTTTCTTCCAATTCAGTGATCTCAAAGCCAAGTAACTGGGTGGAAAGGAGGAAGGAACCAAAGTGTAATAAATGCCTTCTTTGTTTTACATATATTATCTCATTTCATTTTTACAACATCCTCTGAAGTGAGGAACTGATAACATCCAATTCTGCAGATGGAGCTCAGAAATATTAAGTAACTTGCTCTAACTCACACAGCAAGAATGTAGAGGGATTTACATTCAGGTTTGTGCTGCTCTGAGGACAGAGCTGTTGCTAGTCCCTGGCAGCCTGCAACCAGGAGGGATTTGGCCTGTTTGTGATTTGGTGAAGGGCATTTTATTGCCTTGTCCCTCTTCCTCTCAAGGTCTGACCATATTGTTTCATTTACAGTGAGTTTCCCTGATACACTGAATGTATGGTTGAATTAAGGAATATATCTATTGCATAAAGCAAGGAATATCTGATTACTTTTTTCCCTGTGTCTATGAATGCTGGAGTTCAAGGATCATACTTGAAGTAAATGTGCTTCCAACAAAGCTACTCTTTTAATGCTGTCTCCTTCTTCATTGTTTTCAAAATAGCCCTCAGACATTTTGGCCAAAAAGCTATCCATCCAGGTTCTAATTTTGAATGTATCACTATGCTATCTTTGTCAAAAGTTTACACTCAAAATTTTGTCCTTCTCCCACCCCCCAATAAGTTTAATCCACCATTACCCACTAACCGTGGATTGAAATAGCGAGTCATTATGATGTCTGTATTAACATCCAAGCACACTGGGTTTCTTCCAGGATTCCCATATCTATTATTGTTAAAACGTATAACTTTTAAAAGTCAAATGGTTTTCCCAAGCCAATTCTCTAATCACAGACATAAATTTCACTCCATTAAGGAAAGGAAACCAGGCAGTATGACTAAAGTTAGGAATATGATCAAATTTCAAGGAAGAGGAAAAGAAAAAAAAAGATTAGGCGTGGAATTCTTTTCATTGCTTTCGCTTGTGAAACATGGTTAAAATGAAACCCTGCTTTCCTGCACACATAAAGCACATAGCCCGTTAAAGTGAGAGGTTAGATTCAGATACAGAGAAGCCGCATCTGAGTGCGGACTCCACTTTTCGTTAGAATGGTTGGAGGGGTTGTGGCTCTGGGGAGAGCCACTAAGACAGGCTGTCTTCTTTTCTCTGCCTTTGGGTGGTTTTGACTTATTCAGTTGCATTTTCTCCCCTGAAATACCTGTTGCATATTTATGAGTTCTCAAAATAATGACAGTCCCCGAGAACTTGTGATAACAAGGCAGGCCTTTAAACAAGGAAAGAGGATGTGGTGGGAAAGTCCAACTGCATAGGCTATGGATGGTAGGTTCGGTGGTATTCTTTTGATTGCTACTCCTGAACATACCTCAGCCCCTCAAGGGCTGCTTTTTAATGTTTATCAAGATTTTTCTTCGTAGGAGTCTCTTTCAACCTGTTAGACTTGCTTTCTTGCTATTTTTTTTTTTTTTTTAGTAAATGTATTCAACTACCTTTTCAAAATGTTAACTCTTCTACTGTCTGTATTAAGAAAATAAGACAAGACAACTCTCCACTCCTACCTTGTTAACAAACGAGTGCACACATTTCTTTTGAGAGTGTTCAGAGGTGTGCACATTCTTGATTTCATAGGAATATATATATATAAAAGTACAGAAAATAATAAAAAGTAATTTTTGAGGTTTACCTTATTGCTGATGCACATTTATAGATAGATGTTGAATTTGAAATAAGTCAGTATAGTTAACTGAGAAGGAAGAATCTTTTCAAGTTCTCCTACTATCAAAAAAGGAAGACCAAAAAAGCTTATTTTTTAAATCTGTATTTCTGTTGTTGGTAGAAATTGGCAATAACCTTTTTGGAAAGTAAAGTAGCAGTAATTATTAAAACTAAAAATATACATGTCCTTTCAACCTAGCAATCTCACACTTGGGAATCTGTACCATATAAAAAAAATCTACAGTTACTACCAAGTGGCTCTCTGTCATAGTACCCTATTTTAACTCTCCACATAGGACTTACCATTATCTCCTGTTTTTCTTGTTGTTCATTTGTTAATTACCTTGTTGATTCATTTATTCATTTATTGTCTTCTTCCACCAGAATGTGAGCTCTATGAAAAACAAGGACCTCGTCTGTCTCCTCCATCATGGGAACTCCAGCATCCAGAATGGACCCTGGCACCGAATAAACACTTAGTAAATATTTGTTGAATGAAAGAAATAAAAGCACTCATAGATCAGGATGTATATCCAGGGATATTTATTGCAGCATTATTATGGTGGCCAAAGACTGGCGTCAAAGAGAATGCCCCCCGTGAGTGACGGGCTGGTTGGGAGCACCACCACTGCCGGGCTTAATGGCCTGGCTCTGGTGTCAGATGCCTGGGCTCTCATCCCTGTATTCATCTTAACTGTAATGAACAACCCTGGGAAAAGTGTTTAGCCCTTGTGTCTCAGTTTCCTCTTCCATAAAATGAGGACAATAATGATACCAATCTCATAAAGCTTTTGTGAGAATTAAATGGGGTAATACATGCAACATATTTGGGAACAATGCCTGGGACATAGTAAGTACTCGATAAATATTAGTTATTCTTATTCCATGACATAGTAAAGAGAATGGCTTACATATCACTTAACCTGGAGCCATTTCCATGATGCAACTTAGTGGGCAACACATGATGGCGAGAAGTACATGTAATAGATACTCCTTTGCAAATCTAACAATGACAATAAAAATCCCATGTGTATATACATATATATATATATATGCTTATTGTGTTTACAAAAACATAAAATTATGGAAGATACATACTAGATATATAAAGCTATGTGTGTGAAGAGCAGGATTGAGGGGTGGGAAAGAGGAGAAGGGAAAGTCGGAAAACAACATAGTGACTAAATAATATGATATTTATTACAAACATGTTACCAATACCATGGTTGAAATTATAGAATATATGTGTGTATGTATACATATGCAATAAAATGCTTAATAGAGGGTCTCTGATGTATTAATAATGGTTGTCTGAGAGGAGTTAGGATTACAGGTGATTTCTTCCTTAAACTTTGGTGTATTTGAATTTTTGACAATAAGCATGTATTTATGTAATCAGAAAAAAACAATAATGGGGGAAAAAGAAAAAAGCAATATTTCTCTATTTCTATAACTGTCTATTGAAGGAAGAGAGTTGAACATGTCTACCTTCTAGAGCTGCAGTCCCCAACCCCTGGGATGCTGACCAGTACCAGTCTGTGGCCTTTTAGGAATGGGGCCACACAGCAGGAGGTGAGCAGTGGGTGAGCAAGTGAAGCTTCATCTGTATTTACAGTCACTCCCCATCACTCACATCACCGCATAAGCTCCGCCTCCTGTCAGACCAGCGGCAGCATTAGATTCTCACAGGAGTGTGAACTCTACTGTATAGTGAGGGTGTGAGGGGTGTTGGTTACGTGCTCCTTATGAGAGTCTAATACCTAATGATCTGAGGCGGAGCTGAGGCAGTGATACTAGTGTTGGGGAGTGGCTGCAAATACAGATTGTCATGAACAAAGAGGTTTGACTGAACAATAAATGTAATGTGCTTGAATCATCCCAAACTGGTCCCCCCCACCAGCCAGTCCCTGGAAAAATTGTCCTCCATGAAACCGTTCCCTGGTGCCAAAAAGGTTGGGGACTGCTGTTGTAGATGTTTTAAGGCTGTGGAGTTGTCAGAACCAAATTTAGAAGGAGCCCTTGGCCATGTGGTCTGCATACAAGATGGACTGTGGCAAATCTCATGCCTGCTACCTTAATATTCTCCTATTCTAGAAAGGTGAACCTAAATCTGAGGGATGATATGAACCAAAGGTGCTGTAAACACAGGTAAATGGACACAA
Source organism: Eulemur rufifrons (assembly GCF_041146395.1). NCBI lineage: Eukaryota > Metazoa > Chordata > Mammalia > Primates > Lemuridae > Eulemur > Eulemur rufifrons. The sequence goes on from NC_091000.1 coordinate 17,598,848, forward strand.
AATTCTTGAAAATGTGAGGGAAGGGAATCACAAATGCCAATATCTATAGACATTTCAGCCATAGGAGAAAGTATAAACCCCAAATTTAGAAATTTTCTTAAAATACCACTTTACTCATGTCAAAGCTTTGTTCAAAAACTCATATTCCCTTTGCATCACTGATAAGATAAAGTTGAAATTCTTTCGGTTGGTCTTCAAGTATCGATACATGTGCTAATGTTCTCTCCCACTATTTCCTTATACCAATTCTCTACTTTAGGCAGTACAGACCTCCCAGTGTCCACTAAAAATCTCTCTGTACCTTTGTTCATGCCCTTTTCCCTCCTTTTCCCTTTGTTTTGGCTCTTATTCATCTTTTAAGCCTTGGCTCAAGTCCATCGTGTTTGAAAGAATTTTCAAATTAGTCCTCAGAAACTTCTCTGAGGACTCTGAAGTTCCATTTCACAGAGGGTGAAACATAACTGAACTAGCTCCTACTTGTACTTTTGAGTTTCTTTAAGCTGTTTCATTGAAATATGAATAATTTAATGATTTCTTGACTTGTAAATTTACCTAAATGGCTATATCTGCACAAAAGACAAAACCCATATACCCAAATACTTTGTAAATGGAAGACTATTATTCTGTTCAAGGTGAGATTTAAAACTAATGAACTTGGTTTAAAGAAAAATCAATAAACATAGCCCCCAAAAAGTTTTCTAAGGCAGACATCTTCTAAAAACGCTATTTACATTTAATCTGAGAATTCTGTCACTATCTTTCTTTTAGAATATTTTTAAAAGCCAGTGTATATGCTTCTTAAAAGAAATTCAATCTCCCTTATTCATAGTTACATCTGGTTTTAAACCAAAGACAGCTTTATTATCTACCTCATTCAAATGATCTTGGCTATATGTGGTTATGATTTTAACCACATATAGTAGAAAAAGGTGCTCAAAGGCTGAAGATTTATCATTGGCAAAAGGTGCTCAAAAGAATTTTCTAATAGTCTCTAAAGGGAATTTCAAGACAAGAGTTCCAAAAATGTTGTCACATCATGTTACTTAAATTCTGGAAAGACCAACCAATTAACCAAGGCTGTGTGCTTATTCAGGAACAGAGACAGGCTAGGAATTTAGGGCTTCTGACTCCTGTCCACTGGGTTTTCTGCTAAACTACACTACCACTAGAGGTCTCAGTGAGGTGCTTACGGGCTGCCCCCTAGAGGTGGTGTTGAGAGAGGAAAAAGAGCTGTCCTTTGGGGCTGGAATTAAGGAGGTGACATTGACTGAAGCCTCTACTTCTTTGGGAGCAGCGGAGTGTCAGAATGTTGAGAACTGAAAGATTGGTCAATCTTTGTAGTCTATTTAGCTGTTAGTATTTGGGGGAAGGAGATCGTTGGCTTTATGTTGTGCTCCTCACTAAGAAGGAGGAGTAACAATTTCTCATAAGCCAATCTCATGGGTTTGAATGCCCAGAAACTCTAAGTGAGGGTTTCAACGAATTTTGTGAACCTTAAATATAATAGCTAGCATTTAAGTGTTTACTATATGTCAGGAATTGTTGTAGGTACCTTACATGTGTTACCTCATTTAATCTTCATAACAACCCCTTGAGGTAGGTATCCCTCCTATTTTAGAGATGGAGCAGCTGAGTTGCAAAGAGGTTATTCAACTTGCTTTAATTTGCCCAAGGTTACATGACTATTAAGTAGCTGAATTGGGATTCAAACCCAGGCAGTTTGGCTTCAAACCCTAATCAATTAAAAATGTATTGTAGAAAATTTCAAACATACACAAAAGTAGGGAGAATAGTGCAATGAACCCCCATTTACCCATCTCCCACTGACACCAATCATCAACTCATGGCCACTTCTATTTTATCTATATCTCCACTTACGTCCGTGGCCTCCCAGTCCCCTTCCTGGATTATTTTCAAGAAAATGCAGACATCCTATCATATTATTCATAAATATTTCTTTATTGCTGAAAAAAAGATAAAAAAACAATCAAACTCTTCTTCAGAGGATGCACATAGTATCTGTTCTCTCTTTTTGTGACATTAGCAGCTTTGATGATCATTGTCTAGATCTGAGTTATTCTATCATTTCTTCCTAATTTATCTGCTGGAATATTTCTATATGTCAACTATTTGATTATCCTGATGTTATTAATTGTAAGCATCATATGAGATACAATAATCTCTTAAACTTACTCCTAACTGAAGTTTTGTTTCTTTTGCCCGACATCTCCCCAATCCCTCCACCCTCCCAGCCTTGCTCTGTTTCTGAGAATTTGACTTTGTTACACTCCGCATATAAGTGAGATCACGTGGTATTTGTCTTTCTGTGCCTGGCTTACTTCATTTAGTATAATGTCCTCAAGGTTCATCCATGTTGTCACAAATGACAGGATTTCCTCCTTTTATTAAGGCTGAATAGTACTCCATTGTGCATATATGCCATATTTTCTATAGCCATATCTTGGCTATTATGAGTGATGCTGCAATGAATATAGGAGTACAGATATCTCTTTAATACACTGATTTCAAATCCTTTGGACATATACTCAATAGTGGATTATTGGATCATACGGTAAATCAAGTTTTAACTTTTTGAGGAACCTCCATACTGGCTGTATGTTTTCCATAATGGCTGTACTAATTTACATTCCCACCAGCAGTATACAGGGTTCCCTTTTCTCTATATCCTTGCCAACATTTACCTACCTTTCTTTCTTTTTGGTAATAGCCTTAATTTTGTTTTAAAGTTACATGAAACAGTATATTCAGAGAAGTTGCATTTCCATTGTGTTTCCCCCACATCTGCTTTCTTAGATGAATGTTAACTTACTATACATATTTTTCTCTACCTTTTTGTTTTTGTTTTCAGAGATAAGGTCTTGCTCTGTTGTCCAGGCTAGAGTGCAGTGGCATGAATATAGTTCACTGCAGCCTCAAACTTCTGGGGCTAAGCAATCTTTCTGCCTCAGCCTCCCAAGTAGCTGGAACTACAGGTATGCACTTCTATGCCCAGCTAATTTTTTAAAAACATTTTTTGTCTCAGCTATGTTGTCCAGGCTGGTCTCTAACTCCTGGCCCTAAGTGATCCTCCTGCCTTGGCCTCACAAAATGCTGATATTACAGGCATGAGCCACTACAACTGGCCCACTTTATTTTTTTAACTATACAATTTATCTCAGCATTCACTTCTTTTCAGCATATAAGCATCAGCATCCTCTTTGAGCTGTATAGGTTATTCAAGCAGTCCCCAACTGAAGGACATTTGAGTTGTTTATAGTCTCACTTAAAGATCTGCACATAGGTTGATCAACATCTAAAGACATTTATGTTGGACAAAAGTCTAATTCCAGCAAAGGGGCAAAATTAGATAAAATGACTTATACAATTTGGGCCATATTCTCCCATTCATCATAGTATTTATAAGGTAAGAGAATCTTCTTTGTTCAGTAATACGGGGCTTAGGGAAACAACAGTAGGAGAATCAAGGATATGTGCTTTCTTAACTATTCAGGTGTTTCCTAGTCCTGGAGATCCAAACTGTGTGGTTTCCTGACCTTAATTTTTCCCAGGTGGATGGTAACGTGCTAGGAGTAGCTGCTAACTTTCCAAAGATCATATGCTTCTATGACACAGACATTATCCATATGCAGTTGGCCCTCTGTATCTGCAGGTTCTGCATCTGTGGATTCAACTAACTACAGATTGAAAATGTTAAAAGAAAAACCCACAGTAAAGATAGTACAACAAAAGGTAATACAAATAAAAACAATTAAGTATATTTACATAGCATTTACATTGTGTTAAGTATTATAAATAATGTAGAGATGATTTAAAGTATATGGGAGGATGTGCATAGGTTATATGCGAATACTGTGCCATTTTATATAAGGGACTTCAGCACCTGTGGATTTTGGTATCCATGGGGGTCCTGGAACCAATTCCTCACAGATCCCAATTGATGACTATACTATTCTTGGCCCCTGTGGTTTTCTGTCTTTACCTATTTATTATCTTTTGAAGAATGGATCTACCTTTGTGTATTCAAATATCACTTATATGCAAATGACTTCAAATACTCCTCTTCAGCTCAGGTGTCTCTCCAGGCCCCTCCAACTCAAGGCATCTAAAATTAAATGCATCATCTTGTAAGTCTTGCATACAGTGTGCAAACATCTGCCCTACTGCTTATTCCTATTTTCAGTGATGCAACAATTCCCCTGGCTTTAAAGCCACTAGTGGTAGATACCTATTTATTTAAATCATTTTTCCAATGTGTCTATTTGGAGGAAGCACTGAATATGTGGAATAAAGCACTAGGAAAAATGATTTTAAAAGCTGGTATGAATGAACTCCACTTAAACAAACGAAACTGGTTACATACCCCATGCTCTCATAGGAGAGAGAGCGTGCAACTGTGGGAGGGTTGAAACCACACCGAGGGGCTAGATGTGAGGGCCCGCAGGGATGAGTTCTGCCACGAGAAACCATGCCAACTCCAGTCCTTGAAAGACCCTCCTGTAGAAGGATTAGGACCGTGGATCTTGGGAGGCTGTGGGAAGCAGAGCCAGCATCAGTAGGTGATGGAGATGCATCATTCAGGGTTCTGCGGGGCAGCGGTGCCAGTCTGAGTGTGGGGCCGAGGTATCTATTCTAGGAATGGAACCTCACCCAACTGTGGGAGGAGTGGGGAAAAGGAAAGCCCAGAATGGGGATTCGGATTGTCGGAGAAAGGGTCATTCACTTCGGATGTGACCGAAGCACTGGCCTAGGCAGGCAAGTCAGAGCTTGCAGGGAAGTCTGAGCAGTTGAGCCTGTCTGGCTCCTGGCGTGGGACTGCGGAGGGGGAGTGGGTGGGGAGTCTTTGGGAAGCTGTTGCCTCACTGAGGGCCTGGGACCAAGTGACTAGGAAAGGGCCACTGCCGGCCAGCAGGACTAACAATTGGAAAGCGCTAAGCGGGGAGTAGAGGAGAGTGAGGACAACCAGGACCCTGCAGCCTCCTGTACATCTCTCTGTCACCATGTCTGATGAGGAAGCCTGTGCGTCTGTCTCGAATCTTGCCCGGGTTCCTTTTTGGAGACTCTTATCACAGCCCTAGAGGGAAGGGAATTCTGGGCAATGCAATTGCCAGGCTAAGCAAGTTGACTACAAAACACCCGGCACAAAATGGGGTGGACCTTTATGCAAGAAAAGAAAGAAAGAAAAAGGTGGTTTCTAGAGCGTCCTCGTGGGAGATACCTTTAGACATAGTGAGGGACTGACCACATGGCAGTGCCAGTGTAGACGGATTTAAGCACTGCGAATTTACTTCCCCGAAGGCTAAAAACAAACTGTATGCTGCTACCATCAAAGGTACCTATTGACCTACATCTGTAACGTGTGTACTCTACTTTTTGTTCGTCTGTCCCCCTCTGTTTTCTGTGAACTGGTTGTTAGATTTAGAGACCTGATCTCATTTAGGCTATATTATTTATTTTAGCAAGAATAATTCAAAAGATGTGCCTAGTGTCTGTTGTCCCTCTGTGATATTAGTGGCTACTTAATGCTCATCCCTTCATTTGGGGAGAGCCAGATCTCTTATTCTCTTTGCTGTTGCCTTTTCCTTGAATAGCAACCAAAATTTATAATCCTGGCCAGAATGAATAGGCGTGGCCTACAGAAAAAGGCGTATGCACACATGTTACGAGCATGTATGTATCCTCATTCATGCGTTCCCGCAGATGTGTTCTTGTGCAGATAAACCACTTTTGTGCTATTGCAAGGGAAGGCCCAAGTGACCTTCTTAATCAGCACTACTGGCTGCCAGCCGGGAGACCAGGTAAGAGGAAGAGCAGGACCCGCTGTGAGCGTGTGCACTGTAAACAGCGACACTGCCGACACTGCCGAGAGTAAGCAGATTATCCCGTGTACTTTATTTTCATACTTTGTCTTTGTACTCTGCCTCCTGGGGGATAAAGCCAAATCCCTGCATTTACACTTCCCGGAGAGGTGGGACACGTGATTGGGGAACAGCGCGGCCCTGTGAATTAAGGGATCAGGCATCTGCTTTCATTGGCCCCTGTGCCAGCCCAGCCCGGGGACCTAGGTGAAGCGTCTTTGATGCTTTCGCTTTATGGAAGTCCATAAATACAATTTGGTGGAGATCATGCAGGACCCGACTAGTTCGGAAGCTAAATCACCTGTAATGTCTTGGTGGAGATTTTCTTCAGTAGAGATGGAACAAACATCTTTGCTGAGGTAGAAGAGCCAGGTATTACACTGTCTTAAACTGTTTATACTTGGAACATGTTTTTATTGCCTTCACTAGTTAAAAGGTCCTGGTTTTTTTTTTTTTTGTTTTTTTTTTTTTTTTTTCCTTCTCATTATTTCCTACGGATTTGGAATTATCCGCCAAAAGCAGGCTGGATTTTTCTGCTTTATAGTTTCTCCGACACAAAACTTCCCAAAGCAATGATAGGGTCGACACGTGACAGGTAGCTGTGGGGCTGGAAGGAACCTGGAGGCATCTTTCAGGGAGACACTGAAACCCCCAGGGAAAGAGCCCAGCTTAAAGACATCTCGGCACACCAGAGACTCATGGGATTGTTCATTCTTTTAGGTCGATATATATGAAGTTGCTACTTTTATACGTAAAAAAATGGTTAATTATTGGCTGTTACATGTAGTTCAACCTCTATAATTTAAAGATATGTTCAGCAGCTGTCCTTGGCATGAGTGGATCAGAGCTCTCATGAGTGTGAAGTTAAGAGGGAATACAGTTAAGTAACATTGTTACAAAGGGATGAGGAAACCCACTCTGTTGGAGAAGAAAATTAGGATACCCTGATTTCGATCACAACCCTGTAGTCCCCTGGTATCTCTATTCCCTCGCCGAGAGGGTCTTAAGGCATAAATCCCACTCCTCAAGGCGCTTAGATGTCCATTAGGAGGTGATTTTTGTCCCTTTGTGCCTGAACGTGGCCCTGCAAACAGAAGAAAGGGAATTGGATGCCACCGGGAACTGCGGCAGTGTGGAGGGAGGTGAGCAAGTTGAGGCTGGCCCTCTGTCTGGTGTTGCTTGGAGTTCTCTGCTTTGCTGGGGGTCACCACTTCAGATATTTGGTGGTATTATTTAATCCAGAGATAATGGGACGAGGAAATATGAATTTTAAATAATTTTTAAGAGACTAGATGTTACTTTTTAAAAGGTCGATGTATGAATTTACTATGCAAAAGCTAACTTCTTGATGAATTTGACATTTGGGTTGGCTGGTCACGGCATTCCCATTTGAGGAACCAACTTAGAACAGAAATATGGTAAATATGACTTGAATAAGTTTCATTGGATGGTCTTGAAAATATGTATTTTTCCTAGGCATGCTATTCTCTGCAATCATTTTTCTGCACTAAAAAGAAATACTTGCCAACCAGGCACTGTATTTTAATTATCCCTGACAGAGGTTTTAGAGTGCTATTTTCAGTGACAGTGTCAGCAAAACACCACTAAATTTCTTTCTTTACTCCTTTTCGCTCTCTTTTACATTTAAGATACCGTTCCTCTGCTTACATTATTATACCACCAAATGATTTCATTCCACCACACTTCATATGCAATCTGTGTGTGTGTGTGTGTGTGTGTGTGTGTGAGAGAGAGAGAGAGAGACCTCGAAGAGTTGCTTAATTGCTCTGATCTTAGTGCAAGTACAAATAATAATGTCTAACTTCAGGGTTCCATGGGGGTTGGGTAAGGTAGATGCGAAAGCACTTTGGGCTGAATACCTGGTATCAGGTGCTCAATAGAAGTTGGTTTCTTTGCCTTGTCTTGCCTAATCTTCTTTGTGAGACATTATTATACATAGTAGGCACTCAATATGCACTAAGTTGGTTTCATTTCAGGTGGCCACTTCCTTGAGGATGTAGAGAGAACGCAATGTTGGTGGCCAGTTGTCTCCAAATCACATTGCAGGATGGGTTGCTTTTGGGAAATCATCTTGTGAACCAATGCCTTTCAATATTTTGTATGTAGTAGCTACCATGAGAAAGACAGAGAGAGAAAGAGCTCAATTATTTTTCTGAGGAGGGCAGTGGTTCTTGCTGGGACTTCCTTTGCCTCCTTAGCAGTCGATGGCCAATTCCAACCATATTATGTGGATTTTGGTTAGTTAACCTCAGAGGATGGCCCTCTTGCATGTGGCCTCTATTTGAGGGTTACTTTTATGGGCTTGTAGTACTTTACGTATTGAGGTCACCACACAGTGCTAGCATACTTTTAAATGGTTAGAGTCAGTGAAAGCTTTTTGAAATAAATCTGTCTTGGGCAGTCTACAGCAACTTCTCTTTGAGAAATAGATAGTTTAAAAGCTAACTTTACTTGTTCTTGCCTATGAATTCTTTGCCCACATTTAATAAGGCTAAGAGATTTTAATTTTTTTAAGCCCTTTTGTGAAGATACAAAAATACAAGATAATAAGTGTTTGCAATTGCTTTACCAGGGTTTCAGAAGAAATAAAAACAAAACAAAACAATTAAGAAGTCTCTTTGTCAAAGGTCTGAAAAATACAACTTTTGGATAGATTTTCAGGAGACCTGTTTTGCATTAAAATACCAGATAAAACAAAATGATGGATTGTTTTGGCACCATTTAGATTGAGCTTATGTGATGAGAACTGTGCATAAAAGACAGCCAGTTATTGTCATAGTTGACAGATTTTTGGGTACCGTCTGCTTGTTCAGTATAGTAAAGTCCCAGGGGTCAGGAGCTTTTCCAGAATTCTTATGCCAGGAACAATGCAAACATTTGTTGCAACACAGACTGACTTTATCTTTCTAGTTCTATAGATATCTATAAGTTGTGGTCTTGCCTGGCACACCAAATTAGTTCCTGTGACTTTCTCTGTGATGTGTTATTGTTACTGCCATGGCTCCATTTTTGTTTTTTGCAAGTTTGAAAGTTGCCTTAAAATATTGGTGGGATTTTAAAAGGAAATAGGTGCAGAGGTTTTCAGGTGGAGCAGATAGCTCAGGCAGGAGAAAATGAGGCAGAGCATGTCCCAGGAAAAGCAAGATAATGAATTTAATTGGGGTAGAGGTTATATCTGGGGCTCTCTGAGAAATAATACTGGAAAGGTGTTTTGGGGACCTATTCGGAAGGCTTTGCGTTTCAGAGTAAGGAATTGGTTCTAAATTATCAGGCAGTGTGAATGCATTTAATCCGATGGACCACATGTTGGAGAAACTGTTAAGGAGACCATTGCAGTGATCTGGAGGAGAGGTGACAAGACTTGGATTGGGTGGTGGCAACGATAGGAAGCACATGGCAGATTGTCTTAATTCTGCCACATTACACCTTATACACTTGTAATACAAGATGACATATGGCACTTACAGGTCCTGTTTGTAAACCTACTAATAGAAATAACAGAGGCCTTACATTAAGTTCAAGGTTAAGTGAGGAATAAATGTGTTTAAGAAATATTCATGTTTGTTAAGTAGCTGCAAGGAGAGGTTGCATATCTGGGTAGAGATTTGACTCAGATGATTATTGAAGCCAGTCAAGACTAACAACACTTTATTCAGCACTTCAGTTTTTAACATTTATCTCCTCCCCTTAAAATGTAATTTAATCTTTATAATAGTTCTGTAAGGTAGCTCCTAGTAACCTCATTTTTGTAGAAACTGAGGCATAAAGGCGTTAAGTAATTTGTTCAGGGTATAATGGTGACAGAAACCAGATCGTGAATCCATGTTTACAGGGGTCCTGGCCACTTCCTGCTTCTTCAGCTGTACTTGGTGATCCATTAATTTGCAATGTAATGAATTTCTTTACTAATGTGGCCTGTTCATCATTTTCATCAAGGTAGTGTTAAAAATCCACCAGCCCTTGTTGTTTTCTACTTAAGATTCTAATATCAGTACGAGAATTGCCTCATAAATGACTTACTCATTGCTGTTGACATTGAGTTAAGGGGAGAATGTAGGCATGTTTGGATTAAACATATTTGAACAAACCCCTATAGCACTTCCAACGACAGGTCAGAAGCTTTAAATGCTGAATAAATGTTAGTTGAACAGTGTTCATGGGAATAAGAAAGATGCTTAGGAATGTGCCTAAAATGGAACATTAAATGATCCCCTAGTGGCTTGAGAGTCACTGTGCTTTTCTAAGTGCCTCATTTATGGCAAAGCCTGGGGGAAACCTTAGCTCCTTGAGTTTTATTGTTTGTAATATTTGAGATGTTATTTGAAGTAAATTGAAAGCATTCCTTGAATTGCTTCTTTCTAGTGTCTCCCATCTTTTCACTCCATGTGTAGTTCTCAGTTTAACTTATAGCTCAATTCCTGACTTTCAGCTGAGCTCACAGAAATAGGATTCAGGTTTGTCAATCAGTAGCCTGAAGGAAACACCTAATAAGGGTCTAATTTGATTATGAGATCCTGGACTTCTATCCTGAGCCTAGGTCAGAGCCTGATGCCATAATGGGAGGGTCTTGGGAGGGCACGAGTCTGTACTTCATGTGGGAGGAATATTAACAATTTGTGGCCAGAAGGAGGACTGTGACAATTTTAAGACATGGTTGCAGATTCATTGAGAGGTGGGTTCTTATTTCTGTCCTTGAATCTGGGAGTGCTTATGACTGCTTCAAAAAGATGATTATGACAGAAATGATGCTATGTGACTTCTAAGTCTAAATTGTATAAAACTGGGTGATTTCTGCTTTGTTCATTGCAACACTTGCTCTGGAACCCTGAACTGTCATGTAAAAAGTGACCACCATGAGGCCATCATCCTGAAGAGGCCTCCAGGAAGTGTTTTGGTTGACAATTCCTGCTGATCTCAGCCTTCCAGCAATCCCCATCAAGCTGCAAGACATGGAAGTGAAGCTGCTGTGGACCCTTCAAACACAACCAGTCACTGGTTGAATACCAATACATAACCTACATTGATGCCACATGAAACAGAAGAATCACCCAGCTGAGCCCTGCCCAAATTATAGATCCACAACATTGTGAGATATAATAAAATGGTTGTTGCTTTAAGCCATAAGTTTGGAGGTAGTTTGTTATATAAACTGGAAATGGATAAGTGAAACAATTTAGTACCAGAAATAGAAAAAAATTCAGAGAACTCCTATCTTCCAGAAAAAGTTTTTAAGAATTAAATGGTTAAGTAGTCACTTGTGTGATGTCCAGGTACAAAGGGGAACGTCCCTGCCAATGTGAAAACACCTGAAGTGTGTATGTGTGCATAGTGGTTATATAGCACTTAAAGACCAGCCCTAGACTGGATTATCATACAAATGATTTGTCTTCCTTATTTCTTGCCCTCCACAAGATAATATTCTAAATCCTTGCTACTCAGAGTATGGTCTGAGGATTAGGAGTGTTGGTTAGAAAAGCAGCATCTCCAGTCCCACCCCAGATTTTGTATCAAAACCTGCATTTTACGAAGTTCTCAAGAGATTCCAGTGCACGTTAAAGTTGGAAGAACACTGATCTCAGCATTGCTGGTCACTATAGTCACTGCTTCTATTACTGTCCTTACCACTAAACACCAGAGGAGAGCTCCCACTTGTACCATGTGCTAGTGACTTACACATATTGCCACATGTAATTCCAGTCTCATAATAATATTGCAAATACATATTATCCCCATTGCATACATGAGGAAACTGAGGCTTAGACTTTACAAAACATATCCAAGGCTGCACAGCTGGTAAGCAATAATGACAGGAGTGGAACCCAGGCCTATCTGTTTCCAAAGCCTGGTCACAATCAACCTAGAGGATTCAAGTATGGTTTATTTGGAAGGTGACCCCAGGAGATGCCAGTAGGGGAGTGGGTAAATGAAAGAGATAAGGGCAGGAGCAGTATAGGGTGCATTGTTGAGCCAGTTACCATCTGGACAACTGGAGCCTAATCCCTGGAGTCTCTGGCATGTGATTTAAAACATACACCTCAGGGTTATTCCCCTGGGCAATGAGGGAGCTGGGGCATCTATATACAGTCAGAGGTAGAGAGCTGCTTCTGGGGATGCTAATTCCCTGGTATTTCTGGGCAGCTGCACATGCGGACAAAATGAGCTCAGATGGTCAGAGCAAGCTCTTGGGCAAAGAAATGCAGATGCTGGCTGTTGGAAGTCCAGCCAGGATTAGGGTGAGAGGATGGGCTGGGGCACCGATAGTATCTGCTGTACTTTGCTTGTCTTTAGTCTTATAGAAAAATTCCTTTGGAAGGCATTTTCGTCTTTATTTTTATTTCTTGGACAAAATATTGTTACAGAATTAAAGGATATATGTATGCCAAGTCTTTATTCTTAGGGATACTGTCATGTTTTTCAGACATTAAAAGAAAATCTAAATAATGAAAAAGATCATTTCACTGTATTCTCCAGCAGTGCTCATCTATACACATACATATTATTATATTCTATTTTTTAAACTTAATGTATCATTGCCACTTTCTATGTGGCTGCCAAACATCCCATTGTGTGGCTATCACGGTGCATTGAACAAGTCCTCTATTGCTGTATATTTAGGCTGAGAAATATTTCTTAAGGGGCACAAACATAAGAATACTTTTTTCAGCATGTGAATGCAATTCAGTTTATTTCACGGTGACTGAGGCACTTCCACAGGCTTTGTTTCATTCAAGAAATATGTGTTGAGGAGCTGCTATGTGCCCAGTTTTGTGTTGGGTATAGTGGGAGGATACAGATACAGAAAGTCTTTGTCCTCCAGGAGACAAGCTTATTGTGAGGCAATTGGTGAAAAGTTAAATAGCAAACAAGAAGTGAAAAACCATTAGAAGAAATGCGATGTGCTGATGGGTACTAAACCGGGGCCATGTTTTGATGAGCTTAGAAGTGTGGGTTATACAAAATGTCACTGATTGGTATACCTTAGTATCTTACAATTCCATAACTCATAAAAAGAATATCCATATCAATTCTAATGAGACTTATGAATGGAAAGGATCTTGGACATTCAACAAGCACTTATTCACTGAGAAGAGTCAGGAAGATGTGAAAACATATGGTGTGGTTATATAGATGGCTACAGAACTCCCCATAGATTTGCTTTCACGTGGAGCTGGGGTTTGGGCCCCAGGTCATCGAACTCCAGAGGTATCCATGCCCTGACTCCTATGCTACGCTACTCGCTAAGAAAAATGAGGATAGGATGCTAATTGATGCATTACAAAGGAACATGAGAATTGATAAAGAGGTTCTTACTATATATAGCAATGCCCATTACTAATCTAAAACCAATTTTAGCTGATTTAAGCAGGAGAGAAACTTATTAAAAATATTCTGCCTGGCTCATAGAATTTTCAGAAAAAGAAAAAAAAAAAGAACTTCTAGAAAGATTCTGGGCTTAGAGGTCATGCATCCAGGAACAATGCCCCAAATCACACTGCCAAACAGGCCCATGAAGACTTTTCTGTGCTGCTGACCACACCACAGGCCCCAGTGACATGGGTCCTGCCTCTTGAACCCCTGCTCTGGCTGCTCTGGGAGGAGGATCCAGCTCCCCACGGGCCATGCGCTTGCTGCACACTCCCTGCTTCTTCCTGATGCGGCCGTACATGTCCAGTCCAAGTCTGGGGCAGATGATTTCCATCAGCAGGACCCGGGTCCTGTGTTAGACTAATTGTGAAGGAGACTTGGAAAGCAAGTATCTGGCACTTTCAGTTCCTGGGGTGGGCAGAGGCATCAGATGACCCAGGAGACCAGAGTGACAAATTCCACAACTGCCCTTTTAGTTCCCTCACACTATTTTCCTTACTCTCTTCTGTTAAGCAAAATCTACCCACCCTTTAATGTTCAGTTTATATCTCACTTCTTCTGTGACATTTTCTCTGACTCCTCTAGTCTTTGGTTTGACTCTTCCTATGAACATTACTTATGGCCAGCATGAGTTGTAATATGCCATATAATATTTGGAAGTTGACTTCATGTCTTTAGACCTCAACCTCATTGTGCCAATGAACAGTTGTAACTGACATATTTGGTAGCATTTCTGAGTAGTTAATAGAAAAATAGTCTATGAGACAGAAACAAGTCTGCATTGTTAGCTTCCTCTCCTTCCACCCAACCTACCCTCCCTCTTCTCTGTCTTCAGTCTTTACCTGACAGTCAACACTGGTTTGTGTCATTGCTATTATTTTGTTGTCTCTTTAACCAGAAGGAATTCTCTGGAAGTTAGCAACCGTATCTAGCACTTCTGTGATGTCCATAAAATGTGCAAATACTGCATACTCATTGATTGGTTAGGAATAAACATGCCTTAAAAATGCAACATTTTATGGCATATTTGGGTCCTTTGATCCAATAGGTATTCACTTGATGTCAGAATACCTCATTTGTAGAAACAGTAATAAAATTTCCTCCCTTCCTATAAAAAAACTTTCCTTTCAATAGAATTGACAATGGAACACTGTATTATGGGACTGAAGATCCTCTTAGGAATGTTAGGTTCACAGCCCTCACAGTAAAGAATCCCTTACACATGTCCACACACAAAGGTTGATTGCATAATCCTTTAATATGCTTTTCACAGACTGAATTCAATGGAACTCAGGAACAGGTTTTCAGAACTGAACAGTTACCTATCAGATTTGTATGGTAGAGATATACACCTATTCTAATAATTGATGTCTATGATAAGAATGATCTGAAAGACTAATATCAGTTTTTTTTTCCATAAAAATGCATGCAATGCATATTTTCTTGTGTGGCTTTCTTTCCAAGAAAAAAAGCACTTAAATGATAATTTTTTTTTTTTTTTTTTTTTTTTAGCTATCTAGGAGATGTGTGTACCTCCTAGATCAAATCTCTCCATGTGCTACACTTAAATAATTTCCAAGTAGTAGATTTTTAGATTTGCTTTTACCAATTTTTTTGTTACATTATTCTAAGCATCTTGTAAACTTATAAGAAGATGTGAAGGTGTAAATATGCATCATTTGTAGATCTAAAGTATCATAAGCCCTTTTCAAAAGATCTATTTTTTCTATACTTTTTCATTCAAAAATATTTATTAAACAGATTGGGAAAAGATATTTGCAATTGACATATCTGATAAAGGACACACGTCTAGACTACAGAGAAAATTTTCAAAACTAATAAAACAAACAACCCCCCAAAATGAATAAAATATTTCAATAGACTTCACCAAAGACATATGGATGTCAAATACACTAAAATATTCTCAACTTCATTGGTGTCCAGGGAAATGCAAATTAAAACCACAGTGAGATAACTATACACATCCATAAGCATGGCAAAAAAAAAAAAAAAAAGGAAAGGAAGAAAAATAGAAACTGACAATATAAAGTGTTGATGAGGATGCAGAGAAACTGGAATTCATATATAGCTGCTGAGAGTATAAAAGGAAGTAGCCTCTTTGGCAAACAGGCAGGTTCTTTTAAACTTAAACATGTGATTACTGTATAAATATTTCTAACTATTTATCCAAATGAAATAAAAACTTAATGTTCACACAAAAAGGTGGATGTAATTATTTATAGCTGCTTTTATTCACAATTTCCCTAAACTGGAAACAACTCAAATGTCCCTTAACTGGGAATGGGTAAAGGAACGTTTATAAACAGAATACTCCTTAGCAATCCGAAGGGGTGGACTACTGCTGCGATGAGAACGCGGATGGATTTCAAAAACATTATGCTAAGTGAAAGGAGCAAAGACAGAAGACTGTATGCTGCCATTGGTGTCACATGCAGAAATGTAGAACAGACAATAGCGGATGCCAGGAGCTGGGGGTGAGAGGAGGGGTTGGCTGCAAGGGGACTGGGCTGCGTTTGAGGACAATGGAACTGCTCTATGTCTTCATTGTGGTGGCGGTGGTTCCATGACTGCATACAATTGTCAAAACTCATCGAACTGTATATGCAAAAAGGGAGAATTTGACATATTTTAATGATACATTAAACAAAAAATTATGTATGAAGTTTATTCCAGGACTGAGATAACTGCTAACACTGAGAATGCAGAGATCGGTAAGAAGGTCAATCCAGCCCAAGAAGTGAACGTGAAGAGGCACTGCTAAATATAATACAAGTTAGGCCACGGTACTTTATAATAGGGACGTATCCAGGGGCTAGGGTAGCGTAAAGAAGTTGCAATGAACCCTAATTGTGTCTGTGTGCGTGCTCGTGTTCGGGGGCAGGGACAGGTGTGTAAGCAGGGAGGGCCTCACCAGGAAGTGGCATTCGATGAGTGAAAAACAGCTTCTCAGTAAGTTGGGTTGGGCGAGGGAGAGGGAGAAGGCACTTCCAAATCACGGTCGCTAAATGTGAATTGAGTACAGGAGTTATGCAAAAAAAACATACAAGAAAAAGGCAAGCGTGAGTTTTTCATAAAGAAACCAGTTAAAATTTGTTTATCCAAGGAGAAGAAACACAAACACTGCTGGCAACATGCAAGATGTGTTTTTTCTTAGCTGCAGCTGCTAACCATCCAGGCTTCCTGGCAGGGAGCAGGTTATCTGTCCTGTGACTACCAGGGCACACCCTGCGTTAGCCCTGAGGCAAAGAGATAATAATAGCATGCTAGCCTGGCAGCCTCCACTCTGGAAGGGTTTATGAGGAGGAAGTCCGCAATTACATATTTCTGGGCAAACATTAACCAAGATTGAAACCCAGATTTGAAGAAAAATAACAGGCTGGAATCTTTAGACATATTCTCTAGCTGTTCTTTGGATCGAAAACAGTAGTCAGACACTGTGCTGACTCTAAAAGCTAAGGTAGAACATGGAGAAGACAGTACATAACACTTGGTGAAAAACCTTTCTCACACCTGCCCACAGAATGCGCTGTCTAACACATAGAGCATTGTCCACATGTGAATGGTGAGAAACTATTTACATCCATGACAACGAAGTGGAAGCCACAACATAGGGTCTATTGTTCCCTCACAGCGATGACCGAATCTATTTATCCATGTGGTTTCAAAGCTCACCACCGTGCACTGAAGGGCCTCCTCTTGGCAACGTCACCAAGAGCACCTCAATCACTGCTACTACAATCTGAACAATTTTGGTTCCACGCTGTGGTTTTGTAATTTCCATTTTTAAAACTTCTTTGACTGAACCATGATGTGCCCAGTCTAGGCTGGGCATACTTAAAATGAAACTGTTAAGCTAAAATTAGCTTGACATCAAGATGGTGCGTGTTCATTTTCCTTATATTTATAGCTGACCACAGTCATTATACAGAAGGCATCTAGTCTTTACTGTGCACTCTAGGGAACAGGAGGGGCAGGGAGGAGTAACCAAAAAAAGAACTGAAAGTTTTTTTCAAAGGCAGATGGTCATAACTACTGCTGGAGTAGAGGGCGCCTGCATCTCAGTGAGATCAGCCCGGTGGGAGGAAGGCCTTTTCATTGCACAGCTGTTGACTATTCAGCTCCTCTGCACTTAATCAAGAGTGATGGGGCCTTTTCTGAAAGTTGCTTGGGGGCCCAGAATTTACCTTCCATCACCACAAAGGAAGTGTATACAGCAAAGCTTCCTCTAGTGTTTCTTCACCAAGTACCTTATCTACTAACGTATCCAACGGGTGAAGATAAATTGACTCATCATAAAGTAGAAAAAGATTTTTGACTAGAGGCTGAAGATCTGAGTTTTGGTTCAGTTTTTTTTTTTTTCTCTAGCTAGTTGTATGGTGTGAGCCTCAGTTTCATCCAATACATTCAGAGAGTTGCACTAAGATCCTTCCAGTTCAAAATTCTGATGTTTCTCAACTCTTCTGTAGAAAGAAAGATATTAATAAGTTTCATCATTCTCGTTGTATGTCAAATGAAACAACAACTACAGAGGAAAGAAGAAAACTTCCTATTAACCCCATGTAATCAATATTTTAATTCTTTTTTTGATTCCAGAATATCATGTGGAAAATTGCCATGCTTCAGGGATAAGATTTCTTGTGAGATAATGTATTAATGCATTATCCTTGACCTTGTCTAGCATTTTACTTTGAAATTATATGTCATATAGTTTCGGCCGCTTCATGTTTTCTAGTTCCACTGTCATTAATTTGACTGGGGCATGTTAGTTAAGGCAGAGGTGCAAGCCTTTTTGATAATAGGATATGCCGTATATCGTATTTCTTCTTTGATTTTGCTAGTTTAATTTTCAAAGTTATTGGCCTTTAGGTATGTCACAGAGGCACGCTTGATGGGTTATGTCAAATACCCCATCTAAAATGACAATAGAAGATTTCTTACAATCCCTGCTGTTGACTTCTGAATGCATTATTAGAGCCTTTTTACCATTATCTTTCTCTGAATATTCATTTTATTATATTTACTAAGGAAGAAAAATCTATGGCAGCAGATTTCCCAGTTATTTTGTGAAGAATCCCAGATATGGACAGGAGGCAAATAAAAAAGAAATCAGGGCCTCAGACACAAGAGGGGGGCTTGATGATGAGACTGGTGGATTTATAAGAAGACACCAAGTTCTGAAGAATTTTTATGTCGTGACTTGTTATTTAGGAAAACTTTGTGACAAGTACCACTTATTTAATGCCTCCTAAGGATCTTTTAGATCAGGAGTTGTCAAACTTTTCCTGTAAAGGGCGAGATAGTAAATATCTTATGTTTTGTGAACCATGTGGTTTTGTCCCAAGCACTCAACTCTGCTCTTGTAGCATGAAAGTGGCTATGAACCGTATGTATTAATAAACGAATGGGTGTGCTACATTCAATAAAACTGTATTTACAAGAACAGGCAGTGGGATAGATTTGGCCTATTGGGCCATAGTTTGCTGAATCCTGGCCTAGATTATTTTGCTCATCCACATCATTTTCAACATTAATAACAAACATTTATTGTACCCCTATTTTGAGATTTATGGTAGAGCTGGGATCAGTGTTAACATTAAGAAGAGAAGAACGTGAGCTTGAGCACCTGTGGCCCACAAATCAGCCTCAACTTACGTATCAGAAAAAGACTAATTTTTAAAAGAGAAAACTAATATGATACTATCATTTTCTCCCTCTATCTCAGTAATACTAAATATACAAAACTTTTCTGGAACCTGCAGGAAACTCAATGTGTGTGATCTAGAACAGCGGTCCTCAACCAGGGACCAGCTTCGTGGAAGACAATTTTTCCATGAAACCAGGGAGTGGGGCTTGGGGGTAGATGGTTTTGGGATGATTCAAGCACATTACATATATTGTGCAGTCAAACCTCTCTACTAATGATAATCTGCATTTGCAGCTGCTCCCCAGTACTAGCATCACGGCCTCAGCTCCATCCCAGATCATCAGGCATTAGATTCTCATAAGGAACATGCAATCTAGCACCCTCATATGTGCAGTTTACAGTAGTGTTCATGCTCCTATGAGAATCTAATGCTGCTGCTGATCTGACAGGAGGCAGTTCAAGTGATGATGTGAGTGATGGGAAGTGTCTGTAAAGACAGGTGAAGCTTCGCTTGCTCATCACCTCCTGCTGTGTGGCCCAGTTCCTAACATACCATGGACTGGTACTGGTCTGCAGCCCAGGGGTTGGGAACCGTAGATCTAGAACATGCTGATCAATAGAAAATACTAAATTAAAAAATAATCAACTGCCTATTTCTCAAAGTTTGCATTTAGCAGGTGTAATTTTGATTCCAGAGAAACTTCAGCAATGTGAATGGCAGACTTTACGCTTAATGGATTAAAGTTCTTTTCTGATGGAACATACCAAAAATTAGAAATGATTGGAAAAGTACATGAGCTTTTCTTGACCTTTTGATGCAGTGTATTTAAAGCTAAAACAATTTTATAATAAGAAACCGTGTCAGTAGTTCCTAGGTCTGACTCACTTTTTTTCTCATTTCTTTCTTTTTTTTAAAATTTCAATAGACATAGGGGGTACATGTGGTTTTTTGTTACATGGATGAATTGTAGTGATGAAGTCAGGGCTTTTTAGTGTACCCGTCACTCAAATAGTGTTCATTGTTCCTGTTAGGTAATTTTTAATCTCTAACCCTGCTCTCACCCTCCTCACTTCTGAGTCTCCAAGGACCATTATACCACCCTGAATGACCATGTGCATTTATCATTTAACTCCCACTTATGAGTACATGCAGTTTTTGTTTTTATGGTCCTAAGATACTTCACTTAGGATAATGGCTTTTACTTCCATCTAAGTTGCTGCAGAAAACATTATTTCATTCTTTTTATGGCTGAGTAGTATTCCATGGGGTGTGTGTGTATGTGTGTTTTTTCTAGGTCTTTGAGACGTGACATTAGGTTGCTGCTGCTCTGGAGTGGAGCCAGTGTCTTACCCTACAGATTTCTCTCTGTACTTGTATGAACCAGGGGCTCTCTGGTGCAGAATAGTGTGCATTCCACCTTCCTCTGCCCTAAAAAGCATTCATGGCACTTCCCATTCCCCTTGGGGCAGCTCACCCTAAGGGTCAGAACTCTGGGAATATTGCTGCTCTCCTGCGTCTCCCTGTTGCTTTGTAGTTGTCACAGTCCAAGCAGGTACCTGGGAATCTTCATGTGGGATCCAGTGACAGGGAGACTGAGGGGCTATGACTTCCCTGGAAGGATAGGGGCATGCAGCATGTGCACAGGCAACATGTGTCCGCCATCTTAGCTTGGGTCTGTGGTGTGGGGAAGTGACCCTACACGGGGTTGTCGCCCAGTGCTCTGTTCCCAAGAAGCTCTCAGTTTGCCAATGGCAGCAGGGCCTGGATTCAACAGGGTAGAAAGGCTCTCCTGCAGATTGGGAGCTGGCAGACTGTCACAGGTGTGAGGGGAGGAAAAGTAAACACTCCCACCTGTTTTTTCCACCAGACTTCAAATCCCTCGAGGGTCAGTCCCTGACAAAATCTTGCTCCTTCTTGTTCTGCTCTGTAACTTTTCCCCATGGGATTTCTGGTAATGGTAATTTCTGGCACTTTTTCCTCAGTATTTCACCTGGGTTATGCTTTTTCACTGGAAAGTTTTTCTTCTTTTTGGGATGCCCTGGTGACTGATAACTCTAGTCAGCCATCTTGCCCTCCTGCACCCTCCTCCCCTCCATTTCCAATGCTTTTCTGTGTGAGGAAATTGGTGAGGCAACTGAGGTACAGATATTGAGACTGTTTTACTGGCAAGCTTTGGGACAAGTGTAAGCTGATGTGTCATCAAGGGAGAATTCCTTGTATGAAGAGTGTTTGCCAGACTACTTTAGCTTTTTCTCCAAAAGTCAAGAGAGTGTACCCTGGCTAATATCAAGAATAGTCAGCCAGGCAAATGGGTGATTCTTCAAAGGATGGAGCCCATGAATTTGTCTCATGTAATGGACAGGGTTGATTACATGCTCTGGATGAGAAGACTCTGTGAAGTATCACTGCATTTGTATGTAGGGAGAATTTTTTATTTAATTTTAGAAAATTCTTTAGAATAAGGTGATATGGGTAATGATTCTCAAAGAAAGGGATTTGGAGATACTTTTCTGTTGCCAGAGAAGGCTGTCCATGGAGCAAAGGAGGAAAACTGCCATATACTGTAGGTATTAATAGAAAGTTATAGTTAGGGATAGCAAAACAGTTTCATGGAAACTGTGTTGAGAGGATTCTGGGATGTCTGGCCTCAAAGCACCTTAATGAGTTAATGTGTGTGAGGAGGACGTAATTGTGAACACCTAGTAAATTTGCTTAGTTCTGGTTGAGGTATAATCTTGCAGCAAGTTTTTTGATGTTGAATCCTCAACTCTTTTATCTATAATGAAGATCATGATACCTGGCCTGCTTACCTTAAGAACTGTTGTGAGAATGGAATGAGATGCTGTCTGTCAAAGCATTTTGAGACCTATAAAGTGTTGGGGAGAAAAAAACTTTTCCTCTGCCCTTTTATGTTCAATTCATGGGGGCTTGTGAATTAAATTGACAAAAGACAGATTAGTAGGAGAAAAGTACACAATTTTTATTAATATTCACATTTTTGGGAGTTCATAGAAAGGAAGTGAAACTCAAAACAATGGTTAGACTTGGAGGTTTATACCCGTTTATCAAAAGAATGAGGGTTTGTGATTTAAGGGATAATAAATTGTGGGAAGTGAGTGGGAAATACATGGGGAACAAATGGAAGGGAAGGGTTATTTTGTTAAGGTCTGTTTATGCAAACTCATCTTGATGTTGACTCCCCATCTCCAGTGATAAGAGTTGCTCTCGCTTCCTGGTAAGGGTGGTGGTGATGGTGGACCTTCATAAAGGGAAATTTAATTTCTGCTCTTAGGCAGATAAGGGGCAGGGGCGGTCAGAGAACTCTTTCTTTGTCTATTGATTCTCAATTGCCTTCAGGTTAAAATAATTCTTATGCTGGCATATTTTGGGATGGCATACCCTGTGATCCCCTTCAAAAGCATTCTACAAATGTAAGGATTTATTCTTGTATTTTAGGTCTCATATTCTTTCCTCAAATTGAAATCTCAGTTTCTCATGAATTCAGGATGAAATTGACCCAGTTGAAAAAATGGAATGGAGATGACAAAAACAAAAACATCCTTATGTATCCTTCTAAAAATGCACCTCTTCTTTTACTGTCAATAAACAGCCAAGAAAGATAGGAATGGAACTAATTATCTGCAAATGTCCCTTGACTCCTTCACTTCCCATCTGAGTTTAATTCTTAAAAAAGAGACCCTGATGGATTCCTGCCTTCAGGTATAATTACCTCAAAATTGACTGACATTTAAAGCACACATGACACTTTTTAGCTTTAATTAGAGTAAATTGGTGGAATTTATTTGACTGGTAGTTTTGGGGGTGGTTGGAGGCAGGAGAGTATACTTAGCATATCATTTCCTGCTGATGCTAAGCTTTAGCTTCTATCAGAGGTTCTATATTCGGGATAAAATCACTTAGGAAATATAGCCCAATGATTGTTTTGACCGTGAAGTAATCAGCCAACTCAGTGAGAAGTGCTCTGAGAAAAACAATTGCCACTGACAACAGCGGAAACCAAAAATCCATAGAAGTTTTATTTAAGCACTCTTGAAGGTTTTCTTGATTTAACAATGTTAAAATTCTTTTGCTTTACTATAACATTTTTTGACAGTGATATTTTGTACACCAAAAAGAAATGAAATGTGTAAGAACTGTTTTAGACCAACTCCAAAAAGTATGGATAAAAATATATTCATCTGAGTATCTCTTCTGATTGTTTTAAATTCTTCCATATTTGTGGCTATTTCTCTTTTTGTAATTTTGTTAACTTTCTTTTTTATCTGGATTAAGCCAGCTAATGGTTTGTTATTTTATTATTTCAATAAATCAGTTTTTGTATTAATCATTAGTACTCATTTTTTTGTGTTCTAATATCATTAACTGATTTTATTTTTCTAATTCCTATTATTTTTTCTTCTTTTTACATTTTCTTTAATTTTATTTTGTTGTTCTTTTTTTCTGATGTATTGACTTGAATGTTGATTCATTTTTGTTCTTTCTTATTTGAGAGTATGTTTATGATTGTGGATTTAACTCTAAGATTTTTGGCCTGTCCCAGATTTTAAAATATGTGATATATTTCATTATTATAATATTTTGTAGATATTTTGAAATTTTAGTTTTGATATTTTCTTTGACCCAAGTGTTGATTTAAAAAGTGAGTTTCTTAATTTTTTATGAGACTGATTTTCCTCTTGCATTCTCTTCCTTCTACACTCTTCTTCCTTTTCCTCCTCTTCTTTATAGTTTATCTTTGGGGTCGTATTCAGTAATGTGTTCTGTGCTATCTAGTTTTCTTTTTGGCTTGATTTAGGGTCAAAATTTTATAAATTCTTATAAAGCAGGTGTATTATTTCTTATTAGGATAGCAAAATCCATATATCTATGATATTCATGTTGATCAATTATATAATTGGTACTCAACATTCTTAATTATTTTTTGTCTAATTGATCTTCCATGGACTAAAATAGTGATTTAGAGTCTCCTAATCTTCTGTTTTAGTGTATTATCCCTTACATTTCCTATATTCTATGAATTATGAATTTTAACATAACTATTTTGTGTATCAAGAAAGTTGTGATCTCATTGTAGATTGTATTCTTTATCATAAAGTTTCTTATTTGTTTTACTACTTTTGCTTGAATTTAGCCTTGTTCAACATTAATACTGTGACCAGTATTTATGGTAGTATTACAAGTGTAATAATTATAAATTTCATGAACAAAGAAAATGTAGCTTCTATATTTTTCACATCTGAGCTAATTTTTTTTCATAAGCCTTTGCTCTGCCAGAAAGGGAGAAAACTGGAACTTGCCAATTAGTGTTATCTCAGTCTCCTTTGGATTATTTATGCTCTTTTTGGGAGAGGTTTTGTGGACTCCCTCCTCCCTGCATCTCCTCAAGATGACATGTTGGTGTATGAGGTTGGTTTATATAACACTGTGGGATCTGCCACGATTCTCTGGATCCTTATTGGTCTCTGTTGCAGGGTGTCTGTTGAGGTAGGACTGATCTTATCTGGGCTTTTGGGTATTCTGGCATTGGGTTGAGAAATGTTCATTTTCTGTGGCCTCTATTTTTTCTGATGCCAGGTCTCTATCGCTCTACCAGCCTGTCCAGCTCTTCTGGGTCCTCCACTAGGGCACACAGGAACTTCTGGGTCCCTTGCATGCTCCACACAGGCTTTGAGGAGCCACCCACTATCCCAGGTTTGTGGGCCCAGCTCCCTCCCTCAATTCATACTGCATGTTTTTCTCCATGTCACGCTGGTATGGCACTGCAGTGAGAAGGATTTTCCCTAGAAGCCTGCAGCAGACCATGTTGGGGAAGAGAGCTACTAGCTCTGATGTTTTCAGGTTCCCTCCATACTTCCTGGAAAGTTTATAGAGCTCTATCCTTTTTCATGCCCATTTTAGAACTTTGAACTTCTAAGTGAGTCATTTTGTGTTTTAAATCACAGAAAAATCTAAAGCACAGTACAGTCATGTGCCACATAACGACATTTCCGTTAATGTTGAGCCACGTGTACAATGGTGGTTCCATACGATTATATTACCTTGTTTTTATTGCTCCTTTTTTATGTTTAGATATGTTTAAATACACAAATACTTACTATAGTGTTACAATTGCCAACAGTATTCAGTACAGTAGCGTGCACAGGTTGGTAGCTTAGGAGCAGTGGGCTATAGCCTAGTTCTGTAAACCATCTAGGTTTGTGTAAGTACACTCTATAATATTTGCACAACAACAGAATCACCCAATGATGTGTTTCTCAGAATGTATCCTTGTTGTTAAGTAGACACATGACTATATTAAAAAAGTGCAATATCATCTGAACATTGTTTTCCTTTAGTAAGTATATTTACCTCAATTACCTAGATTGTCGATCCGTCAGCACAACCTGTTGATTTTATCTTCAAGACCTGTCCCAACTCCATCTATGTTTTGTCTCCACTGTTCTCAGCCTAATATAAGCTACCTTCTTTTTTTGTTTGTTTTGTTTTGGTTGGATTACTGCAAGAGCCTCCAAATTTATCTCCCTGATTCTAATCTACATAGAAGCCGGAGTGATTAGTTAAAAATATAAATGAGATCATGTTAGTTTGCAAGATCCAACAAAGGTATCTCTTCGCACTTGAAATAAAAGTTAAATTCTCTCCCAGATTCTATGTGGTCTATACTTTCTAGCCAATGCCTATCTCTCCTATCCCTTTCTTCCTTGCTGACTACACTCCTGCCAAACCACACTGACATTCTTTCTGCTCTGGAATAAGACAAATTCCTTCCTGCCTAAGGCTTTTGGGCCAGTTTTCTTTGTCTATGGAATATTCTTTCTCCATGACTTCTTAAGGCTGGCTCCTTCCTAGTCTTACATTCAATTGTCAAATCCTTAGGCCTTCTCTGACCATCCAGTCTAAAGTAGTTTTCAAGATGCATTTTATCACATTATCCTTTTCTGTATTCTTAACAGTGCATATTATCACCTGATTAATCTTATTGATATATTTGGTTATTTATTGCCTCAAGCAGTGATCTGTAAGCTCCATGAGAGTAGAAACATGCCGGTTAGTTATCACTAATAACTATAATAGCAAAATAATATAGCGTCTACTATGATTCCTCAGTCTGGCCCTTCTCTGAGCTCTTTCCATGTATTAGATCTTTATCTTCACTGAAATCTTATGAGGTGGTACTATTATTATCCTCATTTGATAGCTGAAAGAATTGAGGCACAAAGAATTTCCATGACTTAACCAAGGTCACACAGCTATTAAATAGTAAAGTTAGGATTTGAACCCAGGCAAAGTGGCTTCAGACACTATGGGGCTATGTGTTACCCATAGGAGTTATAGGTCTGAGTAAGGCAGAGACACTCCTCTCAAATACTTAGTAGTTGGGAAGATAGGCAAGTGAAAGAAAAATCACAACAAAACCTAAGTTAAAGAAAAATTGCAACAAAACCCAAGTTATATGTCACAGGCATCGAAGGAGGGCTAGGAAATCATACAAGTGGAAAATCTTATTTACATTATAAAAAATCTTTCAGTATTAAGATATATCAGAAAACCTTGAAATATCTTCATTAGTATATTTGTTGGGCCATCTGCATTTGCTTATACAGGTATCTGGCATCATTACTCTAAAAATACGGAGGAAGCAAGAAGAAACATTTTCCAACTTAAAATGTACTGAGGAACCGAGGTCTGTAAGATTGGATTCTTTTTCTGAAATGATTTTGATATTGGTTTCCTATTCATTTTCCCTGGATAAGAGCGAGATTATTTCACAGATGGAAGGTGATGCAGTGGGGACTGAAAGAAGGTGATCTCAACCTTTAGGAGAAAACTGTTATTTGCCTACTTTGAAGAAACCATTTTGAAATAATGAGGCATCATTCATGTCAGTGCTTGGGAAAATTTTCAAAGATATCCAGTGCAATTCTAATGGCCAGAAATTGCAGTCTGATATGTCTCATGTAATCCTCGTAACCCTATGCAGTGGGTGTTAAACTCATATTACAGGTAAAGAAACTGAGACTAAACTAGAATTAGGGAATTTTCCCAAGGTTATATAAAACCAGGCATGTCTGCCTGTAAAGTCTCTACAAACTAGTAATTCATTCGACTCTTCACACTAGCAAGTGGGATACTGTTCTTCCTTCTCCATAACTACCTTTGCCACCTCAAGTTCTTTCCCTCTGGTATTTTTCTCTCATTCTTTGTGCCTTTATGATACACAGCCCAATAAGGTACATAATATAAAATCTAACATTTTCAGAGCCCAGATTTTGTGTTGGGCATTTGCTAAATTGTTTTCCATTAATTACCTTATTTTATCCTCCCAGCAACCATATATCATAGGTACCATTACTAGCATCTTTTTATATATGAGGTAAGTGAAGTTGAGAGATGCTCTTGGCAGTGGTTTGATGAATAGTCTGGTGATGCAATTTTTTAGAGAGAAAAATGCAGCATTTTAAAGCCCCATTGCCTTTCTCTGCAGTTGAAAATAAATTAACCAGAATCAGATTTTTTAAAAAACAAATTTTAACATTAAAAAAATATGCAATCCTATTTTAAAGTGCTTTTCTTTTGGGAAGCAGGGTGGTTTGGAGTTGTATTCTTTGTGGTGTGTTTCTTGAAAAGATCTGTTGGGCTAATCTGGTTAATTCTGGACACTTCCTCTTCTTCTGGTCTTTCTGTGGCTGTCTCTGCTGTTCTCAGGGCAGCCACCATTAGCGTGTGTGTCCTGAAAAACAAGGCCGTGGGGAGCGGGGTGTTGGGTCTCTGGGAAACTCATTTGCATACTTCTTGTTACAAAGGCCGACCACATCCTGGTTAAGACAATGTGCTGTCTGATAAACAGACTGCATCCCCCAGTGTCTGCCTGGAGCTCAGCCAGCCTGTGGCCTGCCTTTGTCACAAGGTGCTGTGTATTTATTCTGCCTGGAAGTCCAAGGACAGAACAAACTAGCTAAATGAACCTTTTATTTCTCAGTTTCTGGCAGAAATTCCTTGGGTCAGAAACATTTATTAAAATTAGATTAAGGGGGAAGCATCAGAATTCTCCAAAGAAGCTTTCCTAACCCTGTGGAAAACTTATAAAAGGTTTTTATCTTCTTCCCTAACTATGAATTCTTTGGGGTTTGGGGAAACTAGGAAATTTGGAAACCATAGCACAAGGCGATAGAAAGATCAAGGTTTGCCAAGACTTTTTGTTGATAAATATTTATTTCTACATCTGTTTTCTATATGTTCCCTTTCTCTTTTCCTTTTCTCTCCCAACCTAACACACACAGACAACAGGAAGTGGAGGCTTAAACAATTAACTGGTGACTGCAGGACCCATTTAAGAATCTGGGTAATTGAGTCCTCATTTCTCCCTCTCCCTACAATTTGGTAGAGGAAAAAAAGAAAACGATTTTGAGACTCAGTCTCATTTATGGCAGTTAAAGTAAGAAATCTATCCATGCTTCCCTTGTACTGTTTTTCTCTTTTTAACTCCCCTTAGAACAACTCAGCATTTCCTTCCCTGCCTAAAGTATTTTCAAATCTAAACGTGGTACAAATGTTAACCATACATTTTATCGGTGACTGTAATCACTGAAAGGAAGGCGCTCTGGAGCACAGAAATTGTTTTAATATTTTTAATCAATAAGTCCTATAAACAGATTTTTGTCTTGAGGGAATAGAATATGCAGCGATTTCCTTTCTGCATTTACAGTGACCTCTGAAATATATTACCGCTCATCTGTATCTAATCCCACATGGGGAGGGAAGACTTTCAGTCGACTATTGACTGGACTCCTCCTGGAGGTATCCACGGAGGACGATGATAGAGATGATGTTACAGAACAGTTTGAAAAAGATGCCAGTCGGCATTTTGAAAGATTACCAACATTTCTAATAAAGTCTCTGAAGAGATTTCTGGCTGCTGAAGAACAATAATACGATAGAGATTGATTATTTTGAGGTTTAGAAGTTAAATACTTGCATGTGGTGAATATTGAGGTTTATAGTGAAAATGAAAATGGACCTATATAG
Source organism: Eulemur rufifrons (assembly GCF_041146395.1). Classification (NCBI taxonomy): domain Eukaryota; kingdom Metazoa; phylum Chordata; class Mammalia; order Primates; family Lemuridae; genus Eulemur; species Eulemur rufifrons. Next base: position 17,627,823 of record NC_091000.1, read on the forward strand.
AAAACCTTATGGAGAATGGCCTACGAGGACACAGTCTCCCCTTTATTAAGGCTGCTCCATATACAGCTGCCTCTTTGGAGCAGAATTCAGTTCTCTGTCCTTGATAACTTCCAACTGCTGTTGATTCTGAATCTTGAAGACTTGTATGATATATATAAGAAAAAACATTCACTAAAGTTTAGTGATCTTTCCTAATCTAGAAAAGGTGATATTGTTTGGCAGATTATAGATGCCCAGTAAGAATTTTAGAATGAATGCATCAAGGTATTAATAATACCATTTATTGACCATCTACTCAAGCCAGGGTGTATGCTAGAGCATTACAAGCACACCTTGTTTTATTGCGCTTTGCTTTATTGCACTTCATAGATATTGCATTGTTTACAAATTGAAGTTTGTGGCAACCCTGCAGCAAGCAAGTGGATCAGTGCCATTTTTCCAACAGCATGTGCTCACTCTGTGTCACATTTTGATAATTTTGGCAATATTTCAAACTTTTTCATTATTATGATGTCTGTTATGGTGATCTGTGATCTTTAATGTTACTATTGTAATTTGTGGGGGGGGCGGCACAAGGAATGTGCTCATATAAGATGGAGAACTTAATTGACAAATGTTGTGCGTTCTGACTGCTCCACTCACTGACCGTTCCCAGGTCTCTCTCGGGTCTCCCTGTGCCCTGAGACCCAACAATATTGAAATTAGGCCAAGTAATTAGCCCTACAATAATCTGTAAGTGTTAAGTGAAAGGAAGAGTTGCATGTCTCTCACTTTAAATCAAAAGCTAGAAATGATTAAGCTTAGTGAGGAAGGCATGTCGAAAGCCGAGGAGGGCCAAAATCTAGGCTTCTTGCACCAAACATTAAGCCAAGTTGTGAATGCAAAGGAAAAATTCTTAAATGCAATTAAAAGTGCTACTCCAGTGAACACATGAATGTCAAGAAAGTAAAACAGCCTCCTTGCTGATATGGAGAAAGTTGGAGTGGTCTGGATAAAAGATCAAACCAACCACAATGTTCCCATAAGCCAAAGCCTAATCCAGAGAAAGGCCCAAACTCTCTTCAATTCTATGAAGCCTGAAAGAGGTGAAGAAGCTGCAGAAGAAAAGTTGGAAGCTATTAGTGGCAAGAGATATGTTAATGAACTTTAAGGAAACAAGCCATCTCCATAACATAAACTTGTAAAGCAGCAAGCGCTGATGGAGAAGCTGCAGCAAGTTCTCCAGAAGATCTGGCTAAGATCAGTGATGAAGGTGGCTACACTAAACAACAGATGTTCAATGTGGACAAAACAGCCTTTTATTGGAAGAAGATGCCATCTAGGACTTTCATGATTAGGGAAGAGAAATCAATGACTGGCTTCAAAGCTTCAGAGGACAGGCTGACTCTCTTGTTAGGGGTTAATGCAGCTGGTGACTTTAAGTTGAAGCCAATGCTCATTTACCATTCTGAAAATCCTAGGGACCTTAAGAATTATGATGAATCTACTCTGGAACAACCAAGCATGGATGACAATACATTTGATTAAAATATGCTCTACTGAATATTGTAAGCCCATCATTGAGACCTACTGCTCAGAATAAAAGATTCCTTTCAAAATATTACTGTTCATTGACAATGCAATGTTGGTCACTCAAGAGCTCTGATGGAGATGTACAAGGAGATTAATATTGTTTTAATGCCTGATAACACAACATCCATTCTTCAGCCCATGGATCAAGGAGTAATTTCAACTTTTGAGTCTTATGATTTAAGAAATACATTTTGTAAGGCTATAGCTGCCATAGATAGTGCTTCCTCTGATGGATCTGAGCAAAGTCGATTGAAAACCTTCTGGAAAGGATTCACCATTCAGATGCCATTAAAAACATTCATAATTCATGACCTTATAATTCATTTTATGAGGTCAAAATATCAACATTATTGATATTGTTTGGAAGAAGTTGATTCCGGCCCTTATGGAATCAGCTTTTAGGGGCTTTGAGGGGCTCCAGACTTCACTGAAGGAAGTAATTATAGATATGCTAGAAATAGCAAAAGAATTAGAATTAGAAGTGGAGCCTGAAGATGTGACTGAATTGCTGCAATCTCATGATACAACTTGAATGGATGAGGAGCTGCTTCTTATGAATGAGCAAAGAATGTCGTTTCTTGAGATGGCATCTACTCCTGGTGAAGATGCCATGAACATTGTTGAAATCACAACAAAGGACTTAGAATAATCCATAAACTTAGCTGATACAGCAGTGGCAGGATTTGAGAGGATTGACTCCCATTTTGAAAGAGGTTCTGCTGTGGGAAAAATGGTATCAAACAGCATCACATGCTACAGAGAAATCTTTCATGAAAAGAAGAGTCAATCAACTTGGCAAACTTTATTGTTGTCCTATTTTAAGAAATTGCCACAGCCACTCCAACCTTCACCAACCACCACCCTGATCAGTCAGCAGCCATTGACATTGAGACAAGACTCTCCACCAGCAAAAAGATTATGACTCAGTGAAGGCTCAGATGACTGTTAGTATTTTTTAGCAATAAAGTATTTTTTATTTGAAGGTATGTACATTTTTTAGACATAATGCTATCATACACTTAATAGACTACAGTTCAGTATAAACATTACTTTTATATGCACTGGGAAACCCAAAAATTTGTGTGACTTGCTTTATTGCACTATTCACTTTACTGCAGTGATCTGGAACTAAACCTGCAATATCTCTGAGGTATGCCTGTACTTACACTATTGTATTTATTATGGTACAAATCAAGTAGCAACTTTCTTAATGTGCTTCAGAAAAATAGATTTAAGAAGGCTGTTCTCTATCAGATATTTTTCACTCTGTTTCTCTACCTTTCCATATCCTCTGCCCCAGGGTACTTTGATGAAATGTGTCACACTATGGCTGTTTTATGATCTGATGTTTAAAAGGACTATAAGCATTTAGAAAGCATGTACTTTATTGTTGCCAGATATCCAGAACTACAACATGGTATTTTCCACAAAGCACTTCGGGTCCTACTGTAGCTGTTGCTCAGCTATTCTTGTGGGACTCTATGTGTTTTATGTTCTCTGCTTCCTCCAAGAGCCCCAGGTATCTCTGGATTATCTCAGGGAGATCAGCATGGCTAGCTTTTGGCACTCTCACTGCTCAATGGAACTCTACCGGATGGTGAGAGAGAGAAATTTTTAAAAAAGCTGAAACTCAAACCAGTTTGAGTTTTGGCATTTTGGTACTTGGTTACAAGTCTGGTAAATGATTGGACTGGGAAAGAAGGAAGTTGTAGTTGTAGGTCTTCCATAACCACTTGAATCTTTTCCCAAAGGTTTTGCTGGCCAGGGTGTTTGAAGATAGGAAATGACTAGGGTGTAGTTTCAGATCTGGGGATTGTCTCTCCCATCAGAGAAGATGGAATAAAATCTATAGGTCATTCCTACATTTAAAAAAATGGTTGACTGGACTTATACATAGGATTATTTCTGGAACACCGTGTGTAGGGTTTGGATGGCAACCGTGTGGCTCTGTAAGGTAGAAAGTGGCATGATGTTTAGTTATGAATGTTATATCCCAAATTCTTTGACATTCAGGGCATGGGTCAAAAGTGTATAGTTTTGGTTTAGCATTCTGTGACTATCCAGCTGACTTTTTGTTTTCCTTCCTCTTCTTTTATGGGGTAGTTAGGGTTTAGATTTTGTTTTTACCACTGACTCTAATTTAATTGTGGTTACTTTATTTTTTGTAGCTATGCCCAGAACTTTTTCGGTTGTTGGTAAACTTTAAAAAATACCACAGTGCATGTAAACATATACAATTTAAGAACCAATCATGACTAAGGCCTATGAGATCCTTTGAAAAATTCTTACTTGGAAGCAATTCTAATTAATAAGATATTTTCTGGTTTCCTTTGTGTGTGCTTTATTAATAATAATTCCGATAGTCAGATAGAATCTTTTTTCCTCCTATGGTTAATTTTTCCCTATTCCCCTTTTCAATAACTAATTCTATTGCAGTTATCTTTAATTAAAAAATGTGGTAAACTTGTGATAACAAGCAACCAGCATGATAGAAATAAGAATAGTTGAACTCTTAAAAGTCAGAATTTTGCTGATGTTCTTTTATAATAAACTCAGTGAAAATGAATTACAGGAAATCTTCATTAAACTATAATTGGTTTATTCAAGAGAATCTTACACTGTAAAGAACATACTCTTCTTTCAGTTAACTAGAGACTGTATTTTTTAATAATAAGGATATTGGGTAACTCGCCTGGCTATTCAGAACTATTTTGTTTTTCCTGTCATTTGAATTCCAGGTTGAGACAGTTTAATTCTTTTATGGAGTGAAGAGAGTAATGTCTGAATGAAACAGTGATAGAATTTGCTGCATATTTCTAACTGTGCTTTGGACCACAGTGAATAAGAATGATGAGGCTGTGAAATTTTGATGTTCAGAAGATACATTCTTTTATTCTTGAGCATGCCAAGGTCTAGTAAAGCAAAAATTGCTGTGTTTAGGAAAGATCAGTATGGAAGGTGCACACGATGTCTCTGAATGTGTGCACCATATATGTTTGTTGACTTTTTTCACTTCTGGCATGGGAATTCTTTTGAGGAGGAAGAATTATATTGCTAAAACATTTATTTACCAATTTATTCACCTCTTGATGTCAATTGATGGCTCGAATGTGATTTAAACTTGTACTATTTCTTGGTACTATTTTATGCTGTAGCCCTAAACTAAAACCTGAAAACTTCTCAAGGCTTTAAGAAAGTTATACTTGGTACAACAAAGCAACATACAATGCTAGCCATACAATGCTGGCCTACATTGCCAAAGAATTTTAAAATAAGTTTATTTTGTAAGGACTAAAAGTAGTTTTTAAAACATGTATAACAACTATTTATTGATGCTATGAATAATAATAAAATATACAGGGACACAAAATACTTACAATGTATATTTGCTTAGCATTTTGTACATGTAAGCCTGCACTCAGTCTTTGGTAAATGAGTTTTAGTGTCTGCCAGGGTAGGTATGTTTCTACTATTGAAAGACTGTCTTCCTCAGGCACCACTTCCTTGGAAAGAGGCTTTGTTTGTGATTATATGCCAGTTGGATCAGAGTGTGAGCTGTGATTGATATGCTGATATGCTGTACCCACCATTCTTTTAAACATTTCTCTGCTCAACCTTTTGTTTATTGGGAGGAGGGAGCAGTAACAGAAGTTATCATAAATACAAGAGCGATGTCGGTCTTCCACAGTTACATTTGTCAGTCTTGGACGAGTAGCTGAAGGAAGCTGCAGAACTTCTAACACCCTGTCCTAGGTCCTCATTCTGCTCATGATGGTTAGCACTTGTTTGTTATGAAATATCCTCTAATCTGGTGGAAAGGCTTAAAGACATTCCATGGTTCATAATTCAGTTCTTTCAGTGTCACCACAAGGAGCAACTTTACTGTGATGTAGAACATTTTTGATTTTTAAAGTACAGGTAGTAATACCACGTTAATAGTATATTGTTTTAGAAAAAATATATTGAGAAGAATGAGCAAAGGTATTTGCAAAGTATTTTAGATAATTCAAAATTTATTAATATATTATATATTAATAAATCCATCTCTGGGTTCAGGAAATATTAATTGTATAACAATATTTATCTCCATCTAGTTTGGAATGTTAATGGGAGAAACTGATATTTATTGGAGTCCTCTATGAACTGGGCACTTAGCAAGGTTCTTTATGTACACCAGTGTGTTTAATCCTTTGAGGTTGTATTACTAGCTCTACTTTAAAGATGAGGTAGCTGAGATTTTTAAAGGGTTAACTGACTGTCTCAAGGTCTTGCAGGTAATAAGTGGAAAGCCAATCTTATTTGAAAGTCCATCTTCTTCTGACCACACTACATCCTTAGATCTTTGCTCCTAGTGAAATATATATTTGCTACATCTATAGTATCAGATATTTAAGCAAATTCCCCCACACAATTATAAAGCAGCATTCTACTTAGCGTTGATATTTACATATGCATTGCCACTTGCCTGTTCCCTACCAATTAGCTAACCTGGTCCTGGGATCCTTCCTGCATGAGATATGTTAGATTCATCTTGGCCTGTCTATTGTATTGGCTAAAATGTGATTCAGGCCTTTAAAATGTATCACTTGAATGATTGACTGGTCCTGGTTTACTCTAGTCCATGTTGAGAGATGTGACTAATTACTAATTTTCATTCGCATCCAGTATCTCTCAGTTGCTTATAGATTAGTCAACACTCCTAAGGATGGCATTCAAGGGTTTATGGAATCTGTGCCCAATCTACTTTTTTAGAATCATCTACCACTACTTCCCTAGCTGAACCTGGGTCCAGTGTTGCCAGACGGTTCTCCTATATCTCTACCTGTGCCATGCTGTGTCTCCTGCCTGTTTGCTGCTTAACAAACCTGACTGTTATGAGCCCAGTTCAGATCCTAGTTCTTCTCTGAAAACTACCCCTAAGGTAAAGAGATCTTTCCCATTTAGACTACTTCTTACTATCTAAACCAATTGTTTGCCATTACCATTTACTGCAAAGAATCGTGGAAAGAGAACACATTTGACCCTTTTACTTATCTTAGGCAGGTCACTTTATGCATAAGACTCAGTTTCCTTAAACATAAAATGAGTGTGGTATGTAACTATTCCCCTCTGACTTACCCTGGGCAGGCTTCTTTTCTTCTTTGCGGCTCAGTTCCTTAAGTGGTAAAATGGAGATGATAAGAGTAACTAATAACAGAATTGGTATGAGAATTAACTGAAGGTGAGGTCCTTACCACCTGTTGTTCTATTTTTGGTTGAGTTCTATGGAAATGTAAACTGTGAACTTGGAGGCATTAGGAGAGCCTGCTCTTTACACACCTCATAATTCCTTCTCTAAAGGCCCAGAGTTGAAAGCCCAGCTTGATTTCTGATTTGTTGAAAGCAACAATGTGGTTCAAGAAGTGAGTACATTATATCAGAACTTGAGCTTGATTAGCCTTGAGAACATGCTTGAAATCAACTTATCTAGATCTGCAGCGAGGGCTAGAAAAAAGGGAAAGTTTTTGGTATTAAGCAATTTTCAGTTGAAAATCACCTGCTGGACAGTCTAAAGTCATATTATCGACCTCATATTTGCTTTTTCTTTTCTAATTATGTAAGACATTTACATTGTTTTTATAGAAAAGTCAGCAAATTTAGGTGGACAAGAAGAAAAAAAAATACCATAAAAGGAAAAATTATTCCCAAAAGAAAAACATCTTATTTCCCATCCTGAGTTAATATCTTTTAAACAAAATACCATCTACTCTTTCACTGCTGTAGTGAATGTTTCGTACAGCACTGATCAATTAACATACTGTGTTATAGTTTCTGTCACTACATTGTAAATTTACAGACAGTAAATTTACATCATAAGCTTGGCCCGATGTTTTCAAAGAAATTCCTTTTTATTAAACAAATTTTAAACAATACATAACAACTGTCTTTCTCTGACTTAGAATTACAAATCCCAGATGCAAGTATGGCTTTTTAAAAGTCATGAAAACAATCTTTAAGTAAACAAAATGAAGTGGCCACAAGTAAGCAGTTCCATGAGTCTACGGCATGACGCGCAACAAGGATGAGAGAGGCATTGCTAAAACTCAAGATGCTCTGAAAGAAAGGGGTGAAAGGGAAGTTTTTTCTGTTGTGTGGGAGCTTGACAGAGTACCAAGTTTCGAGAATGAGTAACCTTCGTTTGCTGTCAGAGCCGTTCCAGGGGCTGAGAAATTGACGTCCATGTTCCAGGCACCCTCTGCCTTTCATGCGTTTGATCAGACACCTCAAGCTGTAAGTCGGAGTGCTGGCTGGCCATGGGGAGAAGGTGATCTGACTCTACTATCCGTTCCTCCTCTTGGCCACCTTTGGATGAGAACAGCAAGGGGCAAGTGTTGGAGTGTCTTTTGGGGAATGACTCACTCTGGAGCTCGCCCTGCTCCTGATCCAGAGCACCCCCGCCCCCCACTGGGCAGCAGTGGAGAATTGACTGCTTTCAACTCTTTCATTGATCTTTTAAAAAGGACATGGCTGTGGCTGGATTGGGGGCTATCTAATCTCACCAAACAGACATCACAACTTGAGACTGAATGAATCAACATAGAAATGGTATATAAAATGAAATTAAAATGTAGGCCAGTTAAATTTTAATGGTGGCTAATGCCTGTAATCCCAGCACTTTGCGAGGCCAAGGCAGGACTATCACTTGAGTCAGGAGTTCGAGACCAGTGAGACCCCATCTCTACCAAGAAAAAAATAATGAGCCGGGTGCGGTGGCTCACACCTGCAGTCTTAGCTACTCGGGAGGCTGAGGTGGGAGGATCACTTTAGCCCACTGCAGTTTGAGGCTGTAGTGAGCTATGATCACACCAGGGCACTCTAGCCTAAGCGACAGAGTGAGACCCTATCTCAAAAAGAAAAAAGAATTAAAATGTGAAGTGAGGGAGCTGAGCAAGATGACAGCTAATACTTGTTTAAAGCATCATAAATTAGTCCATGTCACTATTATTATTATCTCCATTTTACACAAGGAAATTGAGTCAAGGAGAAGTTATATCTTGCCCTGAATCACATGAAAATGATATCTAAGTTTCCTTGCAACTCAATAGTACATGTTGAACGTTCTATATTTTCTTTCTCATTAATCCAAATAATGGTATTTCTTGCCTTGCCTTCCACCATTTCTCTCCTCCCAACCCTATTTTCACCTCTAGTTCTTCTGTCTCCCTGTGATCCTCTGCACGTGCTAGGGATGTTACTATCTGGGTCCCTTTGGTTATACCTTCTTCCTTCTCGATCTCACTCTTTGCTATGTGCTTAAGTCCTACCTGGTTTCTCAGGAAGACCTCAGTTTTCACTCCTCTGCCGAGCCTCCCCTGGTCAGTAGGCCCACAGAGATCTCTGTCATCTGAAAAGCTCCTCTTGCGTTTGTTAACTGTGGTGCTTACCAAGTGCCTCATAGTGGTAGTTATTTTTGTGTAAGTTTATGTGTTAAACACCAATCTAGATTATACGTTTCTACAAGGCAAAACAGCCTTGCATATAGCCAGCTTTGATGAACACTGGTACTTACACTTCATTATGTAGTTTTCCTCATATATAAATATATGAAGAGAACTGTATTCTCTGCAACCTCTGAAAGGACTGACATATGATTAACATCATTATTCATATTGACATAGTCCATGCAGGAAGCAATCAGAGAAGCTAAATGAGCACGTTAAGCTTGGGAAATATTTACACTAGCTTAATTTTATTTAGCATTTCTTCAGTGACTGAAAAAGATTTAAGGAATTAATAGCATATACCAAGCTTTATAACTCTTGTACACTTTATTTTGTGTCATGTACTTTAAGCATCAGTCAGCTGAAATCATAGATCAGAAAGATACACTGCCAACCAAGCAAGACACACTGTTCTATTTCCTCGAAGTCAGGCTGCTCCCCTGGAGTTGAGCTTCTATTTAACACTAACTCTGGTCTGTTTTATCAAAGACTTCTTCAGTCCTTTCATAGAGTCAAAATAAAGATCTGAATAAAAGTCAACTATCTGCAACTTAATCCTGTTGCTTTCAAAACCCTCGGCACAAAAGGAAAATAGGCCCAGTAACTTTAAAGCACACGTATTCTGCATATATTCTCTGTAAAGACACAGGGTCCCAACCCTGTGTTTGCTACTTTAATAGTAAAGGATGTCTTGTGTTTCACACAGCATCTGAAATTTGAAAATTAATCTATCTCTAAATCTATCTCAGTGAGATCCCAGTGAGGATTAATAGAGATGATTAGATCAACTTTATGGGGAAGGGCTGGAATTTTTCCTGAACTGGTACCATTGAGAGACCAGAATATCCAGTTTGGAAACGTACATTGATAAAAATAAATGAATAATTTCTAAATCTCCATTTCCCTTGGGTCTGTGATATATTAGTTAATTGCCAGAAAGTCAATGATTGAAAAGATGCAGTGAGGGTTTCAATTCACTTGTGAAGGGCGTAAGAGGTAGGCACAGGGCCCGAAGAGGACAGAGAGAGGACTTTTTCTGAAGAGCACGTAAGTGATTCTTTTTTGGCTTTCTTCCTTCAAACATACCAGTTCACAGTATGATCGTAATCACAGCAGTTTACATTTGCATAATGCGTGCCACTTGCCTTCCCAGATTTTATTCCCACTTGATCAGCTTTTTGCTGAGTACCTAATCTTGAAATGAATCATTTACTGTATGAGGATTTAAACAGGTCTTTTAGATAAAAAGTGCATTCCATATTTATGAGCACTGATTTCAAGAATCACTTTGAAAGAACTGTTGGGGTTGCTTTATATGAGAGATCTGAACTTAATCTCATTTGAGTCATCCTCCGTTTTATTTTCCAGAGTTTCCAAATCATGTTTGTAAATCCCTTAGTGTCTATTTCCTTCCTATGAGAGGAAAAATGTTTAGGCACATGTCAGGAACTTATGAACCTTCTCCCACTATTCTCGGTGTCTTGGGAAAACCAATTTTCTAAAATTAAAATGGCAGTCCATTTTGCAAGGCAATAATAATAATGATGATGGAGATGTTGTTGGTAATAATACTTAGGGGTTCTAATTCAGTACAGCAGGAGAGAGGAGATTATAGTCTATTAAAACAAAGTTCTTTGATGTCTGTTGTGAAGAGGGATCCCAGAAAGGGTTATTATTCACTTTTAAAATGTATTATTGCTTGAATGTCCCCGTTTTACTTTAGAACTTTTGTTATTTATAAAGCCTATTGCCTTTAAATCAGTTGCTTCCTGCATAATGAAACCCCAAACAACCTAGGAGAAAATAAAAGACGATTGCAAGTAACTGAAATTATTTTTTGAGCTCCTGGGAAGAGAAAGAAAAAATAGAATAAACATTGTTTCCTGATTGCTACAGTTCAAATTCAATCAAAGATTTTGCTTGTTTAAATTAAAAATTAAAAGTACAAGAGGAAGGCTTTCCCCTCTTCTTTATAGAAGGGAAAGAAAGAAAACACGAAAGCAGGGGAGCTTTGCAAGGCTACTGGTGCCTGAGTAGAATCGCTAACTGGTTCCTCGCCTCTGTGCTGGGCTGCCTGTATTCACTGTATCACAAGCTTGAAACCAGACCTCATTTGACTGAGCCAAAAAATGGTCCTTTTGTTGCTGTTTTTTTTCCCTAGTGTCATCTCTCATGGTTGCCTGGGCAACCAGTGTGTATCCTTTCAGCATAGGTTACTGGGCCCCAGGAAGGAAGTGCTCCAGCGCTGGCCTGCTATTTTTATAGAACCGTTACATAATACAATCTATTAAAGCTTCCTCTTGGTGTTTTATTGCACAAAGGGGAAATTAAGTTTGATGACTCCTAAATGTTGGATGGAGGATGTCAGGTGACTCTGGGATTGTTTGGCCCAGGCCACATAGCAACAACATTCCCATATGCAATTCAAGGAGAACCCATATACAATCGTGCCCTTGGCAGTGTTCGCCTGCCTGGGGATCATTAGAGGAAACCGAGCTCTCAGCTGCTCAAGGGTGTAAGTTTTGTCCAACTACACAATGCTCCTTCTCTGGTAGGATGGCAGCAGACAATGAAACACTATTCACAGTTAAGGGCAAAGAGAATTTTAAAGGTGTAGCACATATGCTTTTAATAGACGGGATGGTTACTAGAAAAGAGAATTGGATTGACAGACAGAAGACCCAAGACCACCACTGCAGTGCTGCGTGGATGCCGTGGTCAGCTTTGCCTCGGGGTGACTCTGAAGTGGTCCTGGGGAAGGAGGCACTGGGAGAGGGGGGAATACCAGGTAAATGCCTTTTAAGTGGAGACCCAAGGCTTTTGCAGCACAACTTTAGGGATTCTGAACCAAAAGGGAATGAAAGCTCTTAGCTCCTTTTGTTCTCACACTACTGGTTGCCATTTGCCACCAGTCTGAAACACAGAAGGCACAAGTGTACAGCTGGATCAGAAGCTCTGTCCTGGACCAGAAATAAACCCCTTTATCCCCTGCAGAGAGACTTAAGGCCACGAGTAACCTGAGTGCCCTGGAATAGAGGAGTCGGGGCTGGCCACCCGCTTGTCCGTCTTCACAATCCATTGCTATTTTACGTATTCCCATCATTTCAACTAAACCTCCAGGCCTCTGACTCTGAAATCCCTCTCTCTGGCTTGCTTTTCTTGGGCTTACTTGTCTTGTGTTTCCAACCACCTGCTGGAGATCTTTTTCTGGATGTCTCACTTCGCTTCATAGTAAACAGACTTAAATGGAAATCTCCTCTTGTACTCTTTCAACACTTCTAAGAACACGATCTTCTTCTCAGCTTGGATAATTTGCTAGAACAGCTCACGAAACCCAGGGACAAGTTTCCTTACTATTACAGATTTACTACCATGAATATTTCAAAGAATACAAAGGAACAGCCAGGTGAAGAGTTACACAGGGTGAGATCTGGAACGGTCCCAAGCACAGAGCTTCTGTCTTCATGGTGGGCCACCCTCCCAGTACTTAGCCCTCAGTTTCAGCAGCAAGTAGATGTGTGGTTGTTTACCAACCTGGAAACTCTCTGAATCCCTTAGGGGTTTTATGGAGGCTTCATTACACAGGGATAGGTGATTAAATCATTGGCCACTGCTGATCAACTCAACCTTCAGCTCCTCTCCCCTCCCCAGAGGCTGGGAATAGGGCTGAAAGTTCCAACCCTCTAATCATATGGTTGGCTCCCCTGGCAGCCAACCCCCTTCCCTTCCATCCTTAGGGGCTTTCCAAAAGTCACCCCATTAAAATAAAATCGGGTGTGGTTAAAAAGGGTTTGTTATGAATACCAGACAATGCTCCTTTCACTTTCATAAGCTTTGGAGCTGTTTCAGGAGACGGAGCGAAAACCAGAATATATATTTCTTATTATATCACAATTTTACAATCTCCAACATGAGACATAATTCTTCTGTTTCTCGAAAGACTCATGCTGACTCCCTGGTTTCCATGAGTAGCTGAATTCAGAGAATGCTAAATTTTGGTGATCATCTGGTCGAGCCTTTTCGTTTTGTAGATGAAGAAAGTGAGGCTAAAGGATGCAGTGATTTGTTCAAGATCATCTGGAGAGCTGGGAGCTGAGGGAAGACCTCTTTGTGGTGGACCCCGCTGCATTCTTCTCTCCCCATTTCACCTGGGCTCCACGTCTCTGAGAATTTTGACTCTCCTCCCTCACCCGTCTTATCAGTCCTTCTTTCAGGATCTCTCATAATCCAATCTTTCCCATTTCCACTCCTACCACAGTCACTGAGCTTTGTTTACGTCAAACCTAGACCATTTAGCTTCCTAATTGGCTGCTGCTTTCCGCTGCTACCACTTGAATCAATATTGTATTTCACCTGTGGAATAATCTCACAGCTTTATCTCGTCACCTTATTATGCAAATACTTCTGACTCTTTATCATATATTAACGTCCGAATTTAACTCTCCATAACCTGTCTCCCCCCTCACCCTTCCAAACTGCCTTTCTAGATTTACCATCCATCCCAACCAGTGGCCCTCTGTTTAGCAAGGTTTATTTGATTCACCATTCACTTTTCACAGGTCAGAAAGTCAGGGACAACTTTTCTTTTTTAATTCTATTGCTTCAGAAGGATGATTTCCAATGAAATATTCCCAATCTTTATTCTGTAGGCCTTCCAGAAAATCAAAAATGATATGGAGCTGATAGAATAGTAGTGAAGATTTGTTACAAATCTTTCAGCACTCAAGCATCTCATTGAGTATTTACATCATGCTCAACTGACCAAGTGACCAAGAAGGACATGGCCCCTGCCATCTTGAAGCTTGTTAGTACAGGAGGGAGGCATTCCATAAAAATTACAGAGCCATTAAATATATGATCACATGAAGAACTAATTTACCACAAATGTTTTAAGGGCCATGAAACATAAATTAGAGTGCGTGAGAGCAAATAATGGTAGGGAGTGGGAGTAAAGGTGGGATTTTAAATAGACTGGGAATTCAGGGAAGGATTTCCCCGGGCAGGTGACATTTACACCAAAACAAGAAGAATGAGATCGAGTTGGGAAAGCAAAGGTAGTGGGTGAGACAAGAGGATGGGTTGATCCAGAGAGGGGATCAGTGTGGTGAAAGGAAGAAGGGATCTAGAAGTTTTACAGCAACCCACAGAAGGCTGGAATGCTGAGCCTTGAGACCTCAGGGGAAATTATAGAGCGTGTACACAAAAAGTTTTTAAAAAGTCCACCACGATAGCAACCGATCCATCTGCAGGCTTTACAGCCTGTTTTGTTTTTAGGGGAAGACTTACATTTTGTAAAATTTCTACTCAGAGAAGTACACAAATAATTGAGCATCAATAATAGTGTTTACTTTCTTTGTTTTAAAGATGCAATGATTTAGGGGATTTGGGATTGGGTTTGAGCATGCCTCAAAACCACTGGCTTCTGTAGTAAAGTTAAATTTATTATGGTTTCTTATTCTAGGAATTTGACCTTATTTTCCCTATGGGAAGCAATGGGGAATTTTTTGGTTTTGTTTTTTAAGCCTGAGCTCCATCTCAGTCCATAGCCGGTTCACTCCAGACTAGTAGATGAATTCTAATTGTCTAACATTTATCCATGAAGAGAAGCAAACATTGCCCCTTAGATTAGGTGATTAAAGCAGTCTTTTATTTTCATAAATTCAATTGTGGTAATAGAAGAAAGTACAAGATATATGAAAGGTGGGGGTTTAAAACTTGAAACTATAATTAAAAATTGGTTTTCTTGAAAATCTTGACCTAAAAAAGCACTCTATGTAGCAGAGGAAAACGAATGCAGCTGGAACGATGTACGTGACTCTGTTCTATTCCTGTAAACAGGAAGGATGGAGAACATTTTTTTCTCTTTTCTTTCCCCTTGGCAAGCTTTCCCCGCAGCTTCCTACAGGTGGAAACGGGCAATAAATAGCAGGGTACCCAGTGGCCTCTTTCTAGGCCCCCTGGTTACTCGCGTTGGCAAGGACAGCACTCTCCTTTTCTTTCTTCTTATTTTTAGAGTGTTTATTTTTTTCCTTTATTTCTTTTTCAGGGTTGAGGGTAAGGCAAGGGCCTGTCATTATCATGGAGTGAGGTGAACCACAGGGACTGGTTTCCCAAGAATCTGCACCCAGCTGCCAACCCGGTGGGTCAGAGTCATGGTCCTTATTACCGAGGGTGGTTTTCCTGTGAAAGTGAGAGTTCCTTTCAATCAGCGTTCACACAGTCCAGCGAGCCCGGCGCAGACCCCTCTGTCAGTTAACTTGAGAAAATACTCCTTTTCTCTTTATTCCCTTCTGCAAATAGCTCCTTCTGAGTTGAACTGCAAAGCAAAGTGCCAAGTCATTTCTGAAGATGAGAAAAAATTATATTTTCTCTGCTGTTTTTACGGTGATCCACCAAACACTTTTCGGTGGCTTCAGCTAAGAACAGGATTTTCCCCTTCTATTAATCAATAGAAGAAGTAATCTGTTGTTTAAAAAGGCTTTGGAATTCCTGAAAGAGAAATTTGTCACAACTTAGAGCTTTGAGCCAGACTACGTTATTTAGAGGGGCTAAACGAGGGAGCAACAACTAGGATAATAATAGTTTTCTAGTTGATGACAATCCACTTCAGTACACATTAAGTGCAATTATATACAGTGAGTTGCTACAAGAAAACACCAAAAATACGGTAAAGTTCTTTGCTTTAGCTGGGAGAAAAGATAACTTTATCTTTGGGGGACACTTCTTATTTGGGGGGAACACTTTTTCCTCAGGGCAAACTAGCTGCTCCTAGCTGCTTTTTCAGTCTCGTGAGGTATTTGAACATTATTTGAGAAGCTGCAGGAGGGAGCTATGCAGTATTAAATATTTGATGTTCTGACTAGCCCAGGGGTGAATAAAGTGTTTTTCTGTGCAGGTATAAGCATGATAGTTTTATATTTAGGCGACAGGATGTTGTGCCTCTGCCTTCTGGTGGCTGGGAGAACGTAGTTTAATGGGTGTCTGGTATTATGCTTTAAAATACCATTGTCATTTGGGCGTCTCGTGTTTTAAAAATGTATGCCTTCTTATAAGAGAAATTGCCCAAGCTGCGTCACTAAATTCATGAACTGTTTGGGGACAGGGTTTCATACATACTATTATACTTCCGAGTGTCACTTCATCAGTGACTGTCTCACTCCTGAGGATATGGTAGGAGTGACATTATATGCTTTCTGTCTGGCTACTTCTTTGTAGGCTGCTTGTTTAGACAAATGAAACAAATAAAATTTTATGGAATTTTTGCTTTATTGGTGACATTAATGTTGTCTGACATTGACAAAGATTTCTAAGACCAGCAGCTAACTTTCCAAAGCCTCACACTTTTACAAACCCCTTTCAGTTTTGCAGAATATGATTATCAGTGCTTCTGGGTGTCAGCCAACCAGGATGATGCAAGACTTTTAGCCTGTTACTGGGAATAGAGCTAAAGTTGCAAAAGTTCAGACCTGGAAGATACTTTAAAGATCTTGTCCAATTTCTTATCATGCAGATAAGGAAACAGAAAGGCGAGGTGCCTCCGAGAAAGCCACGTAGTCATTATGAATGCCAGGTTGCAGGACGGCTGTCACATCGGAACCTGTGTTGTGCTATAGTGACACCTTCCATGTTCAATAAGCTTCCGCCTCACAGAAGCCTGGGACGTGGCCAGATGCTTCCCATGTTTTATATACATTGTGACTTTGAGACAGCACCAGTTTGAATACTTGTGCTGTCACTTAATAGCAGTGTGACCTTGCATGTGTGTTGAACCTCTTTAAGCCTCATTTTTTTTCAGTTGTAAAAAGTGATAATAATAGTCTCTATCACTTAGGATCATTATGGAGATTAAATCAGGCAATCTATATAAAAAATTTATGTCATAGTAAGCACTCATTTTATAAATGTTAGTTATTATTATTAGGCTGAATTTCATTAAACATTTAAATACTTTAAGCCCATTACATTATAAATTCTAACTATCAAAACTTGTAACCTGTTGTATGTTCACCCCATTCATCCAATCTGTTTATTAAATGTCCACTATGTGTAAGACACTGCACAGGGTCCCTTGAGAACGAGAAATATGAATAAGAAGTCACCCCGCCCTCAAATGGTCTGTGTGAGAGAGAGAGTATAAGGAACATGAGATGGGAATGAAGGAAATGGTAGAGTAAAGTTTGATGATACCATATATTATCTTGCTCCTATCTGTTCTTCCTGCTACTTGGCGTATTATTTACTATTTGGCTTTTAAGAGTTTCTGTCCCAGAAAATTCACTGTTTTAACAACTTCCTTTGACCTCTTACCACTCTTGGTCACCCCTAACAGAGGCTAATCCCACACATACTTTCAGGAAACCTGTTAAGACCATCAACAGCATCCAGCCCCGCCCCCCTGTCTTAACTGCCTGCCGCTTTCTACCTGCGTGTGGGAGCCAGACTACCTAGTGGACGGTATCCGTTAGAATCATGTCCGAGAATGTAAGTGCCTGAGGATAAGGGCAGATTTTTCTTACTGAAAGCTTCTATCAAAACATTTTCTTAAAGCTTCTGCATCTTTAGATATCACAAAGTTACACAGAAATACCCCTCCCTCGGTGGCACCCGCAGTCACTCACGAGTGTTTCTGCCCATTCCAGGGCTGGGGTTTCTCATGAGATGGAGGTTATCCTGTCTCCTGTGAACAGGTACTGTGTTTTCACCCTTTTCTCTTGGGTACTATCTGCTGTTCTGTTATCTATATTTTCTTTTTCTTGCTGTTAAAATTCCTGGGTGTCTTTCTTTTTTCAAGAAAGTACCAAATGGTCTCTACTCCCTTTTATTTATAATGTCATCTCATTAAGAAAGAAGCAGCAGCTTTCTCTGCCTTTTAAACATAAGCTCATGGGACGTGTTTATACATTTCACACCCTGTTTTCTTACCTCCACTCCCTCCACCCCCACCAGCCTCAGCCCCTGCAATTGCCATTGACAGAAATCACTTATACCACGGTAATCTTTTGTCTGTACCCATTGTTTTTGCTTCTGATTTTGCCCTTGTGAACGTTAATCATTTCTGACCCCAGCGTCAGGGATGGCAGCGTTTCTCGTTCATCCTCACATCATTGGCTCCCTTCCCTTTTCTAGCTGTGAGTATCCCTGACAATCCTCCTCTTTCTCCCCTGGGAAATGTGACTTCTTGTGTGGTTTTAAGTCATCGGCCGTGTCTAGATGACTCTTAAATCCATGATATGGCTCTTAGTGTAGCAGACACACGTCCAAGGTACCACTGTTATCAGAAGCATCTCCACTCGAATATCTCGAAACCTTAGGTTGTAACTAGATGAAATTACTAATTTAATAGGTAAAAAATAGCAATTTTATATGATTCAGTCTAATGGTTAGGTCCCCCAACTGAAGTCAGTTGTTTTCTCTCTAAACCTTCATTTTCCCCAGCTAGGGTGTTCCTAGCATTGATCACTCTGGACACTTGGTGACAGGTTTGTTACATTGGGATCATCTATACTGTCTCCCTTCTTCATCAATCCCCCGTTTCTCCTGCAGGCGAGAAGGCTTTTAGCTGATCTCTGATTTTTTACTCCTTCCTAACCAGGTTATCCCTGGATTGCAGCAATGAAGCTTGCATACCCCTTTTATAATCTGGTTGATGCCTGGAAGGAAACAGCCATTCTTATGTAGTGTTGTTTTGTTCACTGGCCCTTCTTGGGAGAGTCTATTGTTATCTCTTGGTTGAAGTTAAAAATGCTTATGATTAGATTCATTTCTTCCTCAATTTTTTAGCATATATTTCTTACTCTACCCTTTGTATATTATTCTAGTTTAATAAACCACAGTTTAATTTCAGTAAATTTTGGTTTTTTTAATCTGTAAATTGGTACTAATAATATTAACAACCTCATAAGGTTGTGGTTGGAACTAATTTAACATACACAAATCACTTTGAATAGTGCCTGGGACATAGTAAGTCCTTAATAAATGTTAATTATGTTGAAAAAAAAATCAGAAGATTCATTATCATCTTGTGATGGGGTCAAATTTCTTTTATTGTTTTCTATATTTTTGCCAACCCTCCCCTCAAAAATACCACACCCCAAATCCACAGCTTTTAGAAGATTCATGTTTAAATCTGACTCTGTAAAAAACTTTTGGTTAATTCTTACTTGTCTTGATTCAATTTCATCCTCGTTAATTATAGTGCTCTTGAATGATGATTAAAAAAAAAAAACCACCAAAAAACCATGTACTCTTTAGGAGGTACTTAATATCAAGTATTCTCATAAAGGGTTGCTATAAAGAAAATCTTTTGGTAAAGGTGATTCTCAAACTTTAGTTTACTGAAATGGCCCAAGAAATATAGTAAGGGATTTGCACTGCGGTAACGTCTTTGAAGTCTAGCTGCCTGCCTTTAATTTTGCAGTAAGCGCCTAATCTCATTAGATTTCATACACTCTGTGTTTGCACTTGCACAAAAGCTGTCCAAACAAAGCCAAAATGTTGACACCACCATCCTCTGATGGCATTTAGAATGAATATATTAAACACACTTGCACTAGCATTGCATTAAGCTAAGAAATAAATTTTGAACTTTGAACTCAGCAGGATAAAAAAGCTTTACTTGATAGCCAAGCAATTGTGTTGTGGTATCGTGTAGGGAATTCATTGTGTTGTTCTGAGAATCCAAACATGCAAACATTCTCTACATACAGTAGGTACTGCACAAGTAAAGAATTAAAGTAAGGAAAGATCCTCAAATCCTGTTGTTAGGGACCTAAACGGAAGGCAAAGTGGACTGGTGGATTTGCTTTGAAATTCACTGAATAAACTTTCATTAAATTCACTTCAGAGAAGGGCTCATAATGAAAGAATATCTCCCAGTTAACGTGTGAATTAGAGTATATCTTTCTTCAATTCACTTTGCTAATTTAGAAATTTTCTTTAAAGATTTGGTTCTTAGTTCCTCAGTCTGTTTTTTTTAAGATGCTGTTTGCTTGGACTTTTGTTTTTGGCTTATATGAAGGATTTCACAAGAAAGACTATTTGAAATGTATTACACTAGCTATTGTTAGAATGTCATTGAAGACATTAGTCTACTTTATATCACCTTTTTTTTATGAAGTCCATGTAAAAAATTTTCTTAGGTCTTCATATCAAGAGTGGTAGTGATTTTTCTGAATAGCTGGTTTGTTTTAATTTTCTGAGTGTTGTGAACCTGTAATTAGACCCCATCTTTGCTTTGGCTTCCAGGAAGCTCAGAGCTCCATTTGCTGCCTAGTGCCAGTAATTACCAAAGACTACAGAACATGCAGAACATGTGTGTTGCTTACCTTCCTCTTTATTATTTATCTATTCTTATTTTTATTTTGTTCAAATTTCCTAAAAATCATTACCTTTTTATTTATTTATTTTTTATTTTTATTTTTTTTGAGACAGAGTCTCACTCTGTTGCCCAGGCTAGAGTGAGTGCCGTGGCGTTAGCCTAGCTCACAGCAACCTCAAACTCCTGAGCTCAAGGGATCCTCCTGTCTCAGCCTCCCGAGTAGCTGGGACTACAGGCATGCACCACCATGCCCGGCTAATTTTTTTTTTTTCTATATATATTTTTAGCTGTCCATATAATTTCTTTCTATTTTTAGTAGAGATGGGGTCTCGCTCTTGCTCAGGCTGGTCTCGAACTCCTGAGCTCAAACGATCCGCCCACCTCGGCCTCCCAGAGTGCTAGGATTACAGGCGTGAGCCACCGCGCCCGGCCTCATTACCTTTTTAATTGCATAATTTTTAAAAAGCTGCCACAGATCCTTTGTGGAAAGGAATTGGTATACATACATTCATAAATTCACACATATATACATTCATAGATTTCATCCTTGTGGGATGAATGGTTATATGGTTTCTAAAACCATAGCAAATTGGATGCCACATATTAGGAGAGAGATAATTGCTAGAGAAAGGGCAGTGAGAGTCTCAACTGATAGGACAGCTGATAAATTCCACTGAGGATACCAGAAAACTATCATAAAAAGACAAGCGTGAGAACTCAAATAGCGCAGTTGCCTGAGACCATGCAATGTAGGGCTGACAAACCCTACGTGTCTATATGATCCAAGGATTGGTAATGTATTGCAATTGCTGCCATAAAACAACCTGGATAGTAAGATAAGATTATACTATATTCCACGTTACTTTGTCTAAAAGGGCAGTGTTCTGTTTATTATCTGTTAGAAATATGTACCTAAAAAAAATCGGTTCTCTTTCAAAGACTAAACTTCAGGTATCCAAAAAATTGATTTAGCAGAAAAGACCCTTATGTCTTAGGGAGGCTGCATAAAGGTGTTCATATAAAAGCACCACTGTAAAACATCTATTGCACGATCAGGTTGGAAATCAGTACTTTGCTTCTGAATAAGCCACTATTGCATCATCTGAACTAGTCGATCTTCAAGGCTAACTGAAGCCCATTGAAGGCAAGACTACGAGGATCATTCATTATCCATGGAGGGGAGGTTTAGTTGCCAAGGCCTGAGTGGGAATTTGGTTCAGATGTAAGTGATAATATAATATAATACAGCAATAGCAACAATAGCAGGCTAATGTTCCTCTCTTTGGCTCAGCTACCTTTTCTTTTCATAAGATGATAGAAAACCCTTAGCTCCCTGGCCTGCACGAGGAGGCGTGTATAATGCAGTGAGAGACAAAGATACTTGATTTTCAACTTGTGAATGAACAAAGGCAATAGAGATATTACCTGACTCAGCATAGCATAGTGCATAAAAGCATGGGCTCTGGAGCACAACTCCTGGGTTTAAATCTTTACAACTCATTAGCTGTGTGATCTTAGACAAGTTACTTAACTTCTCTGTGTCTTAGTCTTACCATCTTTTAAATGGGAATAGTAATATTCCGCACCACAAAGGGTGTTGTGAGAGTTAAATGAGTTACCATAAATAAAGTGCTTAAAACAGTGCCTGACTCTATTAAATATAATAGACTCATATAAACATAAATGGTAAATGTTGTTATTTTTATCATTAAATATTACCATTAAAGTCAGAAGAAGGAAGACATTTATTTGACTTCTAAAGTAATATATATTTCCCCTTTCTTTTCACATTACATTAAATTTCTCTATATATTACATTAAATTTGCAAATATGTTTGTGAGTATCTTTATTGTGTTCTACCCACGTACCTCTGAAAACACTTAAAAGGGGACCGGATTCTGGAGAATAGATTTGTGCCTTGGCAGTAAAAGTTGTTGGGGTCCATTAAGAATAATTCCAAATACCAATCGGATTTTGCTTTCTAAAAAGTTTAATTTACTTGAAATGTGGCTTTAATCTCATTTTAAAAGTAACCTAACCACATTACAAAAATTGTTCTATTCTTTACCTAATTCAACCACATGAACAAACAAAACCACCATTATGGAGTAAACGGTAAGATGTGTTTGTATCTGGTCTTTTTTTTGCATATGGGTGTGTATGGATATGCATATGTATTTGTAACAGTGATTCTCACACTTTTGTTTTCCTGCCATACTTAATGAATATTTACTTAAACATGCTCAAAATATTCCCATAAGCATTTCCTAGCATGTGACTGTATTCTGTCTCTTCACTGAAATATAATAAATTTGCAAATTTGAACATCTTAATAATAGATGATATGCAAGTAAGCATCAACACTGTAGCTCATTACTAGTGAAATGGTCATAGTAATGTATGGGCAAGCTTGTATTCTGCCTTTTCACTTAACATTATTCTTAAGGATTTTCATGCAATTATGAGTTTCAGAAATTATTATGAAAATCGTTCAAGCATACACACAAAAGAGGAATTTATAATGACCTCACATACCCCTCACCCAGATTAAATAATACTCCACATTTTACCGTACTTAATTCATCTCTCTCTTTTCTCCCTCTTTGATGGAAGCATTTTAAAACAAATCCCAGGCATTGTGACATTTTGACATTTTAGCTCTAAATATTTCAGTGTGGGTCTCTGAAAAACAAGTAATGTTATAGCATAACTAAAGCATTTTTGCTTCAATTAACAAAATTAACATCTAACTCAGGCCATATTCAAATTTGCCCAAAAGACTCAGGTCTTTCTAAGTCATCTGTTTGCTTCAGAATCCAACACACACTGCTTATGGCTGTGTGGCTCTTAAGTCTTTTAAGTCTAGAATTGTGTTATCCAATATGGTAGCCGTTGACCACCAGGGGGTTTTCAAATTTAAATTAATTAAAATTACATGAAATGAGGAAATTCAAAATTCAGATCATAAGTTACACTAGTTGCATTTCAAGTGCTCGGTAGCTCAATTGCCATATTGGACAGAGCAGACATGGAACTTTTCCACCGTTGTAGAACGTTCCATTTACTGGACAGGGAGGTCTAGAAGATTTACTTCTCCCACCCTCTCCCAGATCATTAAATTGTTAAAGAAGCTAGATCACTTGTCTGTAATTCTGGGTGGCTTACTCATGAACAGTTTAACTTGTCCCTTTCAACCTGGCTTTTCCTGTAAATTGGAAGTTTTATCAAAAAGCTTGATTAACCTTAAATAGGCTTTTTGGGGAGGAGCAGGAATAATTGATAGGTGGTGCAGTGCATTTCAATAGTCAAGATTTTTAGATAGCTTTTTGTTTCATTGAGTATATATACAACAGATTTATACTTATTAGTTGTCTTTTACTATTGGATTTAGTTTGTTTCCTTTTTTCACTTTATGCTAGTATTGTCATGAATATTTCTGTGAATGGAGATTTTTCTATATTCAGGTTATTTCTCAAGGATAGATGACTAAAAGAATTATGTGGTAAAGCTATTAATCGTTTTTTGGCTTTGGATATGTATGTTTAGTTATTTCTCAAAAGGATTGTATCAACTGCTGCTGCCCTCAGTAAAATGCGGTTACCAGTTTTACCACATCTTCACTAGTATCGAGTATCATCATGAAAATGATTACAGTTTTTTCAACTTAATAGTGCTCTGCAATTTGAATAAGTGTTTCTTCAGTTCTTGCTTATTCCTCGTGTCTTGGGCAGACTATACCAATGAGGTTCTTCTTCCAACAGGGTACAGTTTCCAACATCTTAGGCTTGAAGGCAGGATGCACCAGGAAACCTTGCCCTGAGCCCTTCCTGCCTAGATCCTTTGGGCTAATAATCCCTTTTCTCTCTTTATGATTCATTCTGAGCAGGCTTAGTGGTTAATCTTCTATTTCCAGTTTTATGCTCCGTTCCTCCCCCTCGCCTAGATCTGAAACATCCTTTCCTTCAACAATTCAAATGTCTTGGCTATTCATTTTTCCCTTTGGTTCAGAAAGCTTTAGTTGTCAATTCTATTCCCTTGTCAGCAACAATTTTTATTCTTACTGGCTTAGTTAGGCTGTCTGCCCTGGCTTTCTTTATAAGTGTTTTTGTGTAGAATTTTTGCCTCCTAGGAAGCCCACTGTAGCATAACATAATTAAGTGACAATATATGAGGTGCCAGGGCTTTACAAGCAGTTAATGACCGGTCGGAAGATTTATAAGTAAGAGGTGAAATCAAAGAGAACCAAACACTCCAGTTCTATATAAACAAAAAAATAAAATTAATGTGGTTCAAATTGTTGTTTAACAGTTATTTGAAAAGAAGTCCACGAAAACATGCATCTTAAGAAATCTTGAAAAGCAATTGTGCATTCGCAATTACAACCCCGGCTCCCATATTCATGTACCTCCCATGACCCTCTTCTTCAGCATTTGCTTTCCAGCCTGCTGACCTCTGGCCCTACTTTGATTCTTCATTGCACACCCCTTACATTTTCAGTAAAAATAAAACGCGTGTAACTGAAGTCAGAGTCTGGCTCTTTATACAAAGCGACACACGTAAGATGCTAACTACTACAGAAAGTGTCTGTCATGGAAAAGTTCAAATTGCGATGGGAAACTTAACTTTGGAATTTCCTGCCAATCCGTCTCTTAAGTTAATGTTTTCATTTGCTGTCCTTATTTGGCTTTACACAAAAAGTTAGAGTGGAGGTAGAAAAGAACAAATTAGCAAGCAAACAAAAAAACCGACGTGCAACTTATTACAGCTGTGATGAAGAAAGACCACACAACAGCACATAACTCCCGGATGGTTGTACTGAGTATTTACAAAATCTTATAACCGCAATCAGACTGTATGACTGAATACTTACAAGGATCGCACTGCATGTGTACAAAGTGAGTTTTGGATTCCCCCTAGTTGTACCATAGTTTCAAATCTTATTTTCCATTTTCTCAGGAGTTCAGAAATAGGCATATGGGAAATTCTACTTTTTTTTTTTTTTAATGTACAGCTGAATTGGTACTCTATACAGAGAACTCTATGAAATGAATTTTCAATCCAAGAAAATATCCCCACCCTACCCCAAGTAAACTTAAAGTGGTTGACCATCTCATACGAGGTTGGAAAAAGAGTTTAGTGATTATGTAATGAACTATTTCCTTCTAAAGGCATCATCTGGCACAAAGGTATTAATTGTAAGTATGTGGTGAGTGAAAAGGTAAACAATATTATTGGAAGACATGCAGCTAATCTATTCTAGCATTCATCCTTTTCTATTTTTGATATTGAGATTTTAGAGTAATCAACCCAGAAATGAAACTGAGATTTTGAGAACTTTTCCTGTTTTCTCTTAGAAGGTTATGAGAGCCAGGTCTTTGACTATTGAGTGAGGGAATTGGGACCAGTGGCTTTAGAATTTGTGATTGTGTTTAGTCTTTAGACTTGCTATTGGCATAACTTGCAGGGCTTTTATTGCTATGAGGCCAGTTTTAGGGTGGTGTTCCAGCAGGCTCCACTTACCTTTCCTTTCCAAAAACTTCCAGGGAAAAAGGATCTGTTGTGAAGTACCAGTAAGCCTGACTGCTGAGACAGACGTGGGTCATTCTGGTATTCAGCTTTGCACATGTTTCTGGCTCTGGGAGATTAGTTCATAGTCAATGATTTTAGTAGAGATTTACTGAAAAATCAAAATCCCATTTAAAAAAATGTACAAATGGAGACACCTCTGACCCTGTTACAAGTCTTGCCTCTGACAAGGTTAGGATTGAGCTACAGCCAAAACATATGGGTGTCTTTCAGGGGGAATTTCTGTTAACCCATAATAGCCTTATGATTATCCTTCTCATCATGGACAGTCTATGTGCAGAAATAGGACAAATCCTTTAGAAGCAGAAGCACCTTTTAGTTCATGTTGAACATGTTGACACTTTCTTCCTATGAATCAGTCTTTTTTTTTCCAAATATTGAGTCATGAAAATTTCCTTCTGTTAAACATTGTCTCATCAGTAGCACATGCACAACTGAGCACAGACCTGCCCCGTTGAGAGAGGATTGCGTGAGGTGGGAGGCAGGTGTGGGGAGTACGGCGGCCGCAGTGCCCCCGTGTCATAGCACCACGTCCTTGGGAAGTCCTGCAGACTCAGATGGGGGAGGCTCCAATTCTGCCACTTGAAAGTACAGCTGTTAATCCAGGACTGTTAGGGTGCCATTGTCAAACAAGTCTTTCCTGGGATCCCACAAGCTAGAGCACCTAGATGATATTTGGATTCCATATCTTGGGTAAGGATTTATCAGCCTCAAACTCTAGTATGCAAGAAGTAAAAAAGAATGAAAAAAGGGAGAAAGGAAAGAAGAAAGAAAAAAGAAAGGAAAGAGAGAATGAAAGAAGGAAAGAAGGAAAAGGAGTAGTATTAATTTGGTGTGTCTCAACCCAGACTTATTTGGGCCTTTGTTCCGAATGGCAGATCTGGTTTCCTTCTGGGGAGCTGTCAGTTCAGTGCTAGCCAAGCATTCCAGGGGTAAGCACAGCTCAGCGCCCCCACATCTTTATTCTTTTGTTGAATTCCGGCTGCGGTAGCGGTGGGGCTACTGACCTGACATTGGGGCCAATGCCCTGACATTGGAGGGCACCAGACTTCCAGCCCCCAGCCCTACTCTGTTCTGTGTTGGCACCTGCTGACCTCCAATGTGTTCCTTTTGATTTTTGTTCACAGCCCTCTGGCCATGACGCCCACTCATCAGGCCTTTGTAAGTGACTCTATGTCGCCCTTTTCTGGACCACCAGACTCCTTCGGGTCTCCCTACTCTTTCTCAGATACTCATCTCTGGTGGCCCCGGGATTCCTCTACTCTCACCCTGCAGATGGCCTAGACCAGCCCAGCGGCCCCTTCTCTGTGCTTACAGTTCTCTGTGTGCAGCTTCCTCATGAAACTCACTGTTTCCTCCAGCTTGCCTGGGAGTTAGGCACGTATTTCCTCTTTCTTTAGACCCCTTCGACCTTGTCTGGGCTTCCCAATTACTTCCTTTCTCTCAGGGCTACAACACAGGGCAGACGACCAGTGCTATCACTCAGCTGCTCAGGACAAAAACGTCACATTCCCCTCTCTTACATCCTATACCAATTGCATCAACTCCTGTTCTCTTTATAAATTATGTATTTTTTAATTGTCTGTTTTTCTCACTTGACTGTAAGCTCCATGAAAGCAAACGGCCTTTAAACTTTGCTATCCCAGCCCCAGAAGAGTGTGACGTATGATATATGTGCAAAAATTTTGTGTAAGGATGCCAGAACAAATCTCCTATTGTTGAGCTTATAAGTTGTTTACTTTTGACATTATTGTTATGAACTACTTTCTATGGACATTTTAAAAGTATTTCTTAGTACCCAAATTTGCTAAGAATAAATTCCTAGCAAATGAATTTTTAGATTAAATGATGAGCACATTAAAAAAAAGAATTTGATGTATATTGATAAATTTTCCTTCAAGAAGTTTATATCAAATTACACTTCTCCCAATAACACATGGAAGTATGGATCTTGCTGGCTCCTCAGCAGTACTGGGTATGATCCTTCCAAATCTTTACCAGTTTATTAGTTGAGAAAAACAAAATTTGATTATTTTAATTTAGGTGGACATCTTTTTGATACTTTTAATTTAAGAATTGAATATTCTGATTCTAGGTGGATTGGGATCATACCACTTACTACAGAATATAAGGAATACTTCATTATTTCATAAGGCTTAAAAAATAAAATAAAAAATAAAATAATCACTCCTTGCAAAATAAAACTTCATTGCTTTAGACCTGGCAACTGCCCCCGAATGGTCCCATACTTGTGTATATCCATTTCATTAGTTTTGGAAAAGATTTTGTAGAGGTGTCTGAGCTTTACTCAGTCTTTTATGCTTATTTTTTATATTAGTAAATAAAAAAAGATGTATGCATTTTGCTGTAAGAAAGCTCCGCATATGAGAGTCTAAATGGTTAAATTTTAGGGAAAGGGAATAATCATTTTATAAAGAGTTCCTGCACATAGTAACATGCCTCTTTTTTTTTTTTTTTGAGACAGAGTTTCACTCTGTTGCCCGGGCTAGAGTGAGTGCCGTGGCGTCAGCCTAGCTCACAGCAACCTCAAACTCCCGGGCTTACGCAATCCTCCTGCCTCAGCCTCCCGAGTAGCTGGGACTACAGGTATGCGCCACCATGCCTTGCTAATTTTTTCTATATATATTTTTTAGTTGGCCAGATAATGTCTTTCTATTTTTTTAATAGAGATGGGGTCTCGCTCTTGCTCAGGCTGGTCTAGAACTCTTGACCTCAAGTGATCCACCCGCCTCGGCCTCCCAAGAGTGCTAGGATTACAGGCGTGAACCACCATGCCCAGTCTATAGTAACATCCCTCTTGAGGGAAAAAATAAGTTTACAAACAAGTTGACAAATAATTTTTTAGTTGTGATGGATATAATGAGGCGAACCTGGCCTTTGTGCTATGTGTGGTAGATTTCTTCTGGTACACTGAAAATACAACGTGTTTATAAGGGGACAGAAACATTCCAAGCCACCCTTCTGAGTCTTGCTCCACAGATTTATGTGCTTTTGGATAGTAAGTTTGTCCATATAGACTAATGGACCCTTTCTATTCTCTGTACCTTGTAGCTCTGAAGAGATGACCTCTGTCTATAGCTCTATGAGCCCTAAAACATTTGAAGCAAACAGGAATATATCACTTTCCTCTTTGTGTTTTACTGCTTTCTCTAAAAGTGTGAAAAATAGCAACTTCAGCTAGAAGGTGGTGTGTGTGTGTTTGTAAGCTTTACGTTGGAAAGGCTACAAAAAACATAGCATTTCACTCACATTATATGGATTATATGGCTTCTATTATTTAGAATACTGAAAATATCTATTACTTATCATCTTTTTCACCTATGAGCATTCACACATTTTCTTGGTTATATTTGACTAAGAAATATTTCAGCATCAGACTAACTTGTACCAGCATCTGTTCATATATTTTCAAATGCATAGTTCCTGAAAGACAGAACAGGCCATGTTGCTCTCATTTACCTTTTTTGGCTTGTACATGGACTTTCATAGACCGCAATGGAAATACTGTGGACAAGGATTATCTCTTCAGACTTAGGTGTAAACACTAGAACTTACTATAATAACTTGGATCATGCACCATCCTAGGAACTAGGGTTATTTCCTTGAGACACTTGAGTGGATGGATCAGTTGCCAAGCAACTTGCATTCTTACGGAGCCAGGCTGGGGAACAAAAGGGCGCCAAGTGGTAATACATACAAGAAAAATGACAAAGACACATGGAAAAATAAAGCCTCCATCTGGGAACTGTAGTGCATAACTGTTTAGAAATTTGGAATATGTTCTCCCTTAATAATTCATTTCAATAGCTATTGGTCTGTGATAGTATCTTCAATATCTATGGCCATCCATCCATCCATCCCCCATCCATCCATCTGGAGAGACTGATTTTGAGGTTAAAAATTATACGTAGTGAGCTGGAACTGTAGATCTCTTATATTAACTACACTGCCAATACTCATTGTTTACTAATTATTTACCCTTTCACATAATTTCCTCTGTTCCTCTTTCCCCTCTATGTCTTATATGTCTTTACTTGTCATCTTCCTCTGGTACATGCTTTCTTTTTCTTTTTCTCTTGGAAGTGATTGTAAAGATGCTTCATTGTTACTCAGTGCTTAGATACTCTACTAGGTGTGAATATAGATTCCTATGGAAGCTCCTCAGGCCAGGCCTTATGGCGCCCACACTGTAGGAAATGAAATGAAAATGTGAGAACTTCTGATACACAATCATATGTGCAATCAGCTTCCTGTATTTTAAAACATAAGTCAGTTCTATTTGTTCAGATACACTATAAAAACCACCTTTTTCTCACTATACGCAATCAAACTAAAGAAAACTATGAGTTCTTTCTTTTTGAGAGATCTGCCAGTGTTATATCATGTTGCGTTCCTCGGGCTTTGTGTTTTTTAATAGGCTGCCCCTAGGACAAGGCAACAATGGGAATGCAGTTATTCTCAAGTATTTAAGAAAATAAAAGTACAGTGTAGCTCAGAGGCCTGTCTAAAGGAGCAAGGAAACTATTATTTATTTAGTGCTTATTATGTGCCTGATGTTGTGCTAGGCATTTCTTGATAGATTTTAAAATTTAATCTTTAAAGATCCTTGTATTATGGGTATCATCCACATTTAAAAATATGAAACTAAACCTTGGAGAGGTTAAATAACTTGCACAAAGCCACTCAGCTCCTAAAAGTCAGGCTTTCTGCCCTCACTATACCTAATTCTACTAAGATGACTGAGGAAGTGTTTCCTCTTGAGATGTGAGTAAAGCCGTAACACAAGTTCAATGGGATGATCTAGTGTGGGTGCCTGTTTGATTGCTAATTCTTCCGAGGGAAGTGTGTGGTGGGTGGAGTGGGGCGGGGCGGGGGAGCATGCCAGTAGTTTTGGAGAAATGGGAGGAGATAAGTGAGTGTTTGGACTGTTGGGATCCTACCTCCCTTCTCTTCTAGCTGTCATCCCAGGCCATCCATGCACACTGACCTCATTTTCTCTATTTAACTTTTCCT
The DNA here is from genome assembly GCF_041146395.1 of Eulemur rufifrons. NCBI lineage: Eukaryota > Metazoa > Chordata > Mammalia > Primates > Lemuridae > Eulemur > Eulemur rufifrons. The sequence continues at coordinate 17,658,814 of NC_091000.1, forward strand.
CTTTATCAATTTTTTGTCCTTTTCATTCTTTTCTACTTTTATCACCCTCGGGCCTTTGTCTGCCTGTGTAGCTACTGTAGTGAATGTAGCTGGTGCTTCACCGGAACCCCCTGGATCCCTTTTATCTTCACTGTGTACCCCTCTCCCTGAAGTCCACGTGCCTTCGCAGCTAACAGCCCCCTGCAATGTTCTTCAGAAGATCAGCACTGCAGCCTCCCCTCGCCCCTCAAGGCAGCCAGAAGTGCCTAGAAGTTTACATTGACCGTCTCATTTCTACACTTAACCAATATCTGCTATGGGAGTCTGAAAGATCATTCCGTTGCCTTCCGTCTGGACAACCAACTCTTAGCTATAATTTCTTACCTGAAAGAGCACATGCTAGATCAGTTCAAGGTGGGGACTTTACCTAAAAGTGCACCCTTCCCTGGCTTCTTTCCCTTCGCTGTTCTGCTTCTACCAGTTTTTCCTGAGAGCATTTTAAAAATAGGTCATTTGCACGTGAATTCTTGTGTCACATTCTGGGGAATACTTGGATTATAAAGGGGTGCTGCACACAGGATCTGAGATGACACTGTTGCTTAGGAACCCAAAACATGGTCATGGCTTCTCTGTTAGAGTGAGGGAGAATGGAGGTCAAGTGATAAATGAAGTTCTGGCCTGGGACCATCTCAAAGTGGGCCCACTGGGCCTCTGGACCCATCTGGTAGTCGTTTTCCAATTTCCTGACTGAATAATTAAGGAGGACATATGTAGCTTCTGGCAGAAGACTTGCCCTGGTTCCCTACTCTGTGGAGTAAGAGCTATTATAGTGGGAAAGAACAAGTGGAAGCCACTCCAGGTCAAGATGGTAAATCAAAACCAATTTTGTTCTCTAATCCCTGGGTGAATGTCAGAGATTAGCACCATCCTTGATTACAACATTGGATGATGTGGAAGGCTTCCAATTTTGCTCGGGACATGAAGAAAAAAAAAAGAGAGCTGTAGAGTAGGTCCAGGCTATAACACAAGCAGCCCTGCTCCTTTGGCCTTTGACCCTGCAGATCCCATAGAGGAAAATGTGATGAAAACACTACAGGAATCTCTGGCAATGTCTACCGGGAGAATCACAGTTCAGAGCCCAGGTTTCTTGAGTAGCCATCTGCAGCCGAGTGTTATACACAATCCACAAAGTAGCTCCTGGTCTGCTACTGGGCCCTAGTACATATTGAATACCTGACCATGAGACATCAAATGACTACATGGCCAGAGCTGCCCATCATGACTTGGGTGTTTTCAGACCCACTGGGTCATAAGGTTGGATGGGCCCAGCAGAAATACATCACACGATGGAAGTGGTACATCTAGAATTGAGCACAAGCAGATCCAGAAGGCACATGTAATTCTGACAAATAAGTGGCTCAGACCCCCTGTCACTACCCATATAGCACTAATACTTCTACCTTAGTTTATGTCCACAGCTTCATGATTAGAAGGAAAAATCCAGGGCTAAATGCACGGATGGGTTGGCTCAGTATGCTGGTGCACTGCAGCCCATTCATGGGCGGCTCAGAAGGACAGCGGTGGAAAGAACTTCTTACAGTGGACAGAGTTTGGTCAGGGTACCTGGTAGTCTACTTTGTGTGCACAGAGAAGGAGCCCAATGTAAGAATACACACAAACTCCTGGGGAGCAGAGAATGGTTTCCTTTGCTAATCAGGGGCCTGAAAGTAGCAAGATTAGAAGATTGAAGACGAAGAGGTCAGGTTAGAAGGAGTTGAATGGACTTATGAGAGTGAGGACAAAGTGTGGGGATCTTTCTTTTGCATATTCATGCTCACCAGAGACCATCCAGTGTTGAGGTGACACTTAGCAACAAGGTGGACAGGTTGACTCATCTAGTAGATGTCATCTAGCCTTTGTCTTTGGCTACCCCAGTGTCTTATCTTTGGTCATCACAATGTGCACGTGAACTGAGTAGCCACCATGGCAGTGACAAAAGGCATATGTTGCCTCTTACCAAGCCGAGTTAGCTACTGCTGCTGAATGTACAGTTTGTCAACAGCAGAGACCACTGTTGAGAACGTAATATAACACTATTCTTCAGGGAGATCAGCCAACAAATTGTGGCAAGTTATTTACATTGGATGCTTTCTGGCATGGACAGGGCAGTGATTTGTCATGATGAGGATTTACATGCATTTCCAGGCCTGCCTGCAGTTCCTCAGCTTTGCTGCTATCCAGTGGCTCACAGAGCATCCGATTTATTGACATGTGATCCTGCATAACATTTCCTTGAAGCAAAGGACCCTCCTTACAGCAAAGGAGAGGCAGCCAATGGATAGTGGCCATGGGCCCCCATCCTCCCACATGCCACATCACCCGTCATCCAGAGGCTGTGGCTTGATAGAGCTTTGAAATGATCTCTTGTAGGCGGAGCTAAGGCACCAGTTTGGAAATGACACTCTGTGAGTCAGCGGCTTGGTCCTTCATGATGTCGTATATACCTTGTTTTGGTTAATATTGTATTTAAACTTGGCTAGACCACGATGTCCAACATCATGATGTCATGATGTTTTTGGATGAGAATAACATTTAAATCAGGGGACATTGAATAAAGCAGTTTGTCCTCCATAATATGGGTGGGCATCATCTGCTACACTGAAGCCCTGGTTAGAACAAAAGACTGATGTCCCTCAAGCAAGAGGGAATTTTGCCAGGAGATGGCTTTCAGACTCAAATTGCAGCTTTGATTCTTCCCTGGTTCTCTATCCTGCTGGCCCTCCTTGCAGATTTTGGAATTGCCAGTCTCCTTAACCATGTGAGCCAGTTCCTTAAAATCTCCCTCTCTGCCTACATTGATTGATTCAGCTTCTATGGAAAACCCTGACTAATACCTACCTTAAAGCAGGCATTTTGATATGGTACTGTATTCCCCATGGGTAGAATACAAAGGTCTGGGCACTGGAGGGTAGAAGTTAGGGTGGCCCTGTTCAGCATCACTCCTAGTGACCCACTTGGGGAGATTGTGTTTCTTGTCTTTGCAACTTTAGTTTTTGTGAGTCTGGATGTCCCAATTCCCACAGGGAAATGCTTCCATCAATGGATGCATTAAAAACCCCACTAGGACATAAAGGTATAAAGACATACTTGGTCATTTTGGGCTCCATGTGCTGGTAGACTAGCAGGCAAAGAAAAGATCTACCATACTGACAAGAGTAACCAATCCTGACCATCAGTTGAAGGAAGCGTTTTGTTGTATAATGTGGGCAGAGAGTAATATGTTTGAAACTCACGAATCCATTGGGCTGTCCCTCATTGGTCCTGTGCCTAGCTTTATTTGTGAGTGGGTAGGGCATGATAACTCTGTCTGAGAAGGGCATGATAACCAGGGACTCAGCTGCCTGAGTGTGGATGTCTGAGTAACCTCACCAGGCAAGCCTCCTGGACCAGCCCACATGCTGGCCATGGGTGTGCAGTACCCACAGTGAGTGGGTGAGGAAGGAGGTTATGAAGCTGGTTTTGACCACGGTACTAACTGCAGCAGTTGGTGGGATGAGCTGTAATTCATCCCACTAACTTTTCCCTTGTAAGTTTCCCCCCAGACACGTTGACCAACTACCACCTTGAAGAAGGTATGACAGATGGGGTGACCTTCACGTGAGCAATACATGGGTTGGGGGAGGGGTTTAGCAAACACTGTCAGTGTTTAACCCAGATGTCCTCAGTTCCGTTTCCCATTTTTGTGCACCCCATACCCAGCCACTGAGTCCTTTTGTTTTTGTAGCTGCGCCTGGGCTCTCTTCAGAGGCCTGCCCTCAGGCTCTTGAAGCTGTTTTTGTTCCCAGATGCAGAGAGCCAAGGGTGCCTGAAAGTGTATATTGCCTCATGTTGGCTATTGGCCACTGAGTGACTGGTGACTGAGTTTGGAAGCTCAGCTTCCTTACCTGCATGTGGACTAAACTCTGAGATGTAAATACATTCTAGAGTTTTCCTGTCAGATCAAGCTGAGGGGCTTTGTGTGAAATTGCACTTTAGTTTGCCTTGTTCTCTTTCTCTCTTTGGTGTCCCTCATTAACTTACTGGGTTCTCCTGGAGACACTTCCTTAGTAAGTTACTTGCCTAAGAATTATCATCTTAAGGGATTCACTTCTGGGAACCCAGCCTGATGCCCAACTTTTCCATTCCTCGTTCAGTGATATCTTGATGAATGCATCTCTTTTCTAAGTAAATCAGACATGTTACAAAGAGGAATAATATTAATTCTAAAATGATGTGAAATAAATCAATATTAGCAAGTCTCAGAAAGCCGAAGAAAATTGTTTCAGATCAGTTGTTATGTATAGCTATGTACAGCTCATGGTAAAAAACAAACAAACAAACAAACAAACAAACAAAAAACTGGCTTTCTCAAACAGGTCCTGTTTTGCTGTTTAGGGTTGGGTGCAGTTAAGGCTGGCCAGAGACAGTGGACTGTGGAGTCACTAAATCTTGCCATGAAGTGCCATCTCGGCATCAGTTTTCTCCTTGGAGCTCACTCTTTTTAAAATATGATCCCAAATAAGATGTTAGTAATTTTCACTGAACACAACAGAGAGTTTGGTCTGGGTATTCTCCCCCCAAAATGACTCCTTACTGCCTGGAAGGGGCAGAGGGGTTCATGTCGAGGTGGGTGCAGAAAGGGCCTTGCAGGCTGGAGGCTGACTCCTGGGGCAGAGGACGCCGTGTCCCCTGTGTACCTCCTCCTCTTAGGACAGTGGTGTTCAAGGTGTGCATACCAAAATCATATGAGAATATTTCTCGTTTTATTTTCAAAGTACACATGCTTGTGTGCCTCTGCTACAAATCTGTTGAGTCATAATTGTGCGGACAAGTGGAAAGGTGTAGATGAAAGTACTATCAGCTTGTGGAGGAAGTTACTTTTTCCTAACTTTTTATTATGAAAAATTTCAAACATTTAAAAAAGATAGTACAATGACGCCCATATACCTATGCCCATATACTCAATCTACATAATTTAGAGTAAAGAAACCCCAGGTGATTCTGATGATGATCTCTAGGTCTTGCAACCTGCATCCAATCAACTTCCTCCTGTGCTGGGTCGGGCGGGGACGGAGAATGGCCTTGCCTTGACCTGGACCTTGGCAGCCATTACTGCTGCTGGGGGTTGTCTTGCTAGTTGAGCCTGGAGACAGCAACCTAGAGCGACTTCCTCTCAGCCCCTTAGATATATCTCTGGGAGAGTCATGGAGAGGTGGTTGGGTTGCAGCTGGCAACTGAACGAAAAGCATTTGTCCTTTATTTACTTTATTGATATTTCAAGAGCATGTGTGATTAGGATCTTGAAATAGGTAATCAAACACAAATGTTGGATAATAAACCAATTTTTAAAAGTATGTGGAGTGTAGAAACTGAACTTTGATCTATTGTGGGGCGGGGGTGGGGGGTGGGGGGGGGAAGAAGCCCAAGTCCACTTTTTGAAAGATTTCAGAGCAATGGACTACTTTAGACCCATCTGTCTGAGTGGCTATAGCTTTGGTTGGGTCACAGCGCCCTTTAAAAATCTGATGACAGTGCTAGATGTTCTCCCTTGTAATTGTATATATAAACCATGCATAGTTAATTTTGTATGTAAATTCAGGGTAGATACCAAGCATGGATACCCTCATGAATCTGTCAGGTTAAAAACACTTTTCTATATCTTCCTTCAGTAAAGGAAGGTCCTGGTCTGTTGTGAAGCCAAAATATCCACCAAATGTCAAAAGATGGAATTAGTTAACCATGTAGTATCAAGCTTTGGACCAAGATATAAATCTTCCCCCAAATCATCCTATTTAATCTTCTGGAAGACTGAGAGATTTAGAATGTGCCAGGAATATTTTATCTGACTTTTTAAGTAGTCACCAAGAGCCTTAAGCAGCATTAGGTTTACCACAAATGCTTCTAGTTGATTAGTTCAGAACTGTTTTCTTACCCAACAGGTCCCTTCTTAAATGTCATTCAGGGAAGAAGTTCTTAGACAGCCAATGTCTGAAGATATTCCACATTATTCTCATCATAATGTCTTTCTTGACTTCCCTTGTAGCATATTTAATGCTAGCATTTGTATTCCTTGTTGATTTATTTATATTTACTGTCTCCCCATAGAATTTAAACTTAAACAGAACATCAGGGTACCCTTAATGTACTGCCCAGTGCCATACCCGGTTAAGGGCTAAGAAATGCTTGGAGAATGAGTGAATAATGAATTTGCAGAGTTTATGGCAAGGCTCAAGCTTATGTAATTTTCCTGAGAGGACTTAGGAAAGATATCTGGGGAACTGTGTTTGATGATGAAGACTGTGGTGATGAAGATGATAACATCGGCTGCCTTTGCAGCGGCCGTGTGGTTAACTTAAGCGGGCTGTCCAAAAGAAATAAAAAGACACCTAAAGTACAGCTTTAAATGATGTACAGCTTTTAATCTCTGACTGCTGGGAAGACCTGCCACAGATAATCTAGTTTGGGTGCCAGCATCGCAAAAGAGCTGGCAAGCTATGAGCAAGGTGAGCTCTTGAGGAAAGAAAGGTAAAGTCACCGATAGCAACAAGATTGCAAACAGTGGCCACAGTTGCTAATAAGAAAATGGGCCTGACATGCATACACAGCACAAAGACCTGCCCCTGTCCCAGGCTTTCCAGCTGGCCTTGGGAAGCAGCCCTGTCAACAGTGTTAACTTCCAAAGGGAAAGACCCTGAGGTCACACTCACCCATTTCTAGCTATTTCCTTATATGGCTCTAGTTTACTGAGAAAGACACACAGAGATATTTATTGTAATTATTATTCCTACCTTTTCTCCCATACTATTAAATTTATTTTATATAAGTTGCAAGTGCATACCATGCAAACAAAACTTTTTCTTCACACGTCCTATGTTACATAGCAAGTCTCAATTTATTGTGTGTTGAAATGTACATCTTAAGCATTAGGAAATATGCATGTTTTTTGCTATTTATCTTTTTAAACAGAACAAAACGTCAAATCAAAAAATATTTAGACACCTTTGTAAAGTCCATTCTATATATCAGTGTGACACTTCTGTATCCAAATGAGTACCAATACCCTTATGAACAAACATATGCAAAGAAAAAAAAAGAAAGAGAGAAAAAGAGAAAGAAAGAAAGAAGAAAAGAAAAAGAAAGAAAGAAAAGAAAGGAAAAGAGGAAGAAACTTGGCCTAGAATTGCTTATTCCGTGTTGTGCTGACTGGAGTTTCCCTGGCCCAAATCTAGAACCAGAAGGTGGTGGTTTGCTGTATCCAAGGCTGAGCTTGTGGCTTTTACTTCCTGTTCCAACTAGAACCAAGATGGCCAAAGGGTATGTTTGGAGGACTTTTTCTTAATGACTTCTAGCTCTGTGTCTCAGCCAGAGAGTGTGGAGGAGTTTGGGCAAACTCCAGAAAACAGCTTCAGTGCAGAGAACCAGGGACAACAAGGTCCTGCTTACGCAGAGCTGTCCTCATGGAGTCAGTGGCAAGTTCTCAAAATGATCTTGTCTGTGAGATACGGATATTTCTGGGACATTTTCATAACCGGCTTCATTCAGTAATTAGCCTCAGAGCTGAAGTATACTCAGAACTACTGAGCCCTGGGCAGTGGCGACATTAGGTGTGAAGGTAAGCTGGGCTGCCCCCCGTGGTGCAGTTAAAAACCAAGGGTGGGCACGGAGAGAGAACTTGCTCTGCCCTCTCTTCACCCACTGCATTTCATTTCCCTTTTCGCTACCCCAGGGGTCTCATAAAGGACTCTAAGGCACCATATTCAACACAGCTTTAAAAATCCACTCAGAGTACGAAATTGCAGTAGGAATTTGGGTTTTGTTTTTCTTTCAGGTTTAATATGACTTACTAGGTTCAGCGTACTTTGTAATATATTCCTTAACCGCAGGATCATGAGGGCAAACCCCCTTGGGGGAAAGTGGCTCTGTGAGTTGATTAGCACCGTTCGCCTGCTTCCTACCCCTCTTCTGCGCAGGTATTAGTCGTTCAGAGGCTGAGCGCGTGCTCGGCTCCCGGTCCCTCGCTCCATTTTCCTGCAAGCCGGCGATGCAAAGGCCTCAGCTGGGCCTGTCAGAACTTGATAGCTCTGTAAACATTGAAATCCTTGTTGCCATAACACCAGGAAAAATAATATGGGATCCTGCATATAAATACAGCGAAGGCCTTGGGGAATGGGAGCATTTCTAAATGACTTGAAGCTCTGTCACGGCATAATCTCTTATAAATAAATGTCAGCGTAGTCACTGAATGCAGACTGGATTTTTGCCTGAGTGGGGTGCTCAGCCTTCTAGACAATAGTTATGCTAAGGGATTATCTTTTAACATAGTGCAGTTATCTCCTTTGTTTGTTTTCTTTTTTCATTATTCACATAAGCCAAGGGAAATGAAAAGCATCTTATTTCAGGCAAAAGGGCCTGTGAATGATTAACTCCGGTTCCATGCATTGGGACTTTGCATAGCAACCCTTTGGCTTACATGGAGAAAAAGGCTCAAGGCAGCAACGGCAGCCCAGGGACCTGCGACCAACATTCTCAAATGAAGGTGGGGAGAAACAGATTAAGTCTGAGCATTGTGTTTATGGGTAGAATTCTCTGTAGCTGGCTCATTTAATTCTGCCTTCGTTTTACTGCACTTTTCTTGGTAGAGATGTGTTTTGCTAGCCTTTGCTCTTGCTTTTTGAGTACACTTGAGAATCCAAGTGAGACTTGGCCATGATTGTGGCTTGATCTGGTTTATGCCACCAGATTTTATGTTTTCTTTTTAATGCTGTCCAAAACTGGGCTAGCCCTGGCTAATTTTATATTAAAAAATCGAATTAACAGATAGTTTAATAATGGCCTGAGGTTTTAATTTTAGCTCAACTAAAATTTTGTTGGTAAATGTTGGCATTATGTATAGCACAAGGCATTATAAGAAAGAGAGGCAAATGGAGTGATTATAGGATTCCAGTTAAAAGGGTATGAGTATGCAAAGAGCTCACATTGTGCAAATATGAAGGATGAAATAAAGACCGGTTCCATATCTTTTTATGGACATTTGGTGCTTAAATGCTTATATAACAAGGTCCATTTTCACGAAAAACAAGACTCGAGTTAAAAGAGTCAGAAGAAAATGAAGTGTAAGCTAAGGACAGAAGAAACATTTGAGAATTTAGGAAAATGCAGTATAGTTACAATCGAGCCAAAATATTTAGGACACTTAAATTTAGACTACAAGTCAATCCAGATGTTTATTTATTAACATTAATAATGTTTCCAGTGTTGTTATAGAATACCAAATCCCGGGGGTTCCACTTCTAAGTTTAAAGACAAATGCATGGTCTTTATTCTTTTCCAGCTCTGTTTTAATTTTGAGAGTTTTTCTATAGCCATGATTTTCCTGTAAACGTGTTTGCAAAATCTTGAGCAGCTCCTGATGTCTTGCAGAAAGCCTGAGTGAAACATGGCTCTAGCAAAGCTTTCCACTTTCTGCATTTCTCTTCTTGCTTCCATGGCAATAAAGAAAGAAACTTGGCATAAGAATATAATCTGTTCCTGCCTGTTTCTCATCTGAAGTCATAAACCTCTGCCATCCCACCCAAGACTAGAATTTCAGCTGGCATGAAACAGCTGTCTGCTTACAGGTTTATTCCGGTAGTAACCAAAGACAAAACTATTTTAATTGAAGGCCCTAGGCTGTTCTCCAAACCCTCACAATCTCTGGGTCATCCCCAAGAAGAAACCATTGAGGAAGAGGTACAAGTTGCATTCTTATAATTTTTGACACATTGTATGTTTATGAAGTTGCAAACATTTTACTCTTCTCATTTCCCTAGACTGGATGCCATGGAGAAAAGGAAGGTCACAAACTCAAAAGGCCATGGGCTTAGGCACACAAGCTAAGTCAGCAAAGAGTAGGCTGCAATGTATGGGAGGAGTGTCCTGTCCCAAGGGGCATCTGCTACTCAGCGTCACTTATTGTTACCATGTGGGAATGTGGAGCCCAACGTTGCCAGATACTCTGGTTTGTCAGTAGAAGTTCCCAGTCCTGCTTTTTATGTGAATTCTGAATAGTTTTAAATGTTGGCAATTAATCTGAATTAAAATCAAAACATTACGGAGGTCAACCCAAACATGGCTCTGGATTGAATGTTCGGGGTTGCTAGTATCCAGCCCTTAGGCCTTGCTGCTGATACTCTGTAGGTAGACTTTGCAGTTCTCAGCTGCTTAGGTTCTAAAACTGTCAGGATGCATAACTTATTTATAAATTTTACTTTTTATTCTGGTTAGTTCTGCAAAAAGAACATAAGTTGTAGAGTCAGGGAGGTATAGATTTACTAGTTCCATATTTTACCAAATTGTGACTTGCAGCAGCTTAATCTCTTGAAGCCTGTCTTATAACATGTGGAAATGAAAACCTATTTTACAGGGTGTTGGGAGGATTACATAAACTACTATATGTAAAATGCTTAGCCTGGCCCACAGGTGCTCTGTGCACGGGTGTTACCATTCTGATCACTATTATTCTGAACGTTACTGTAAAGTGATCCACCTTAGAAGGCACGAGATCTCCATCAGAATGAGTTTCCCTCAGAATAGGGAGAAGGGCCTCTCTGTAGGTCTAATATGCAATGTAATGCAAAGAAATTGTGTCAAGAGCCATCTCTATAGTCTTGAAGAATTTTAGCATTTTGGAACTAGAAGAGCCCTTGAGGAAACAGACATTCTGACAGCCAGAAATGATAGAAACATCAATCTTATCTCAGATGTTAATATTTGGAATCACGACAAATGATTGCTTTCATTGAAATATACTGTGATATGGTAAAAACATGACTTATGAAAATAAAACCAAAGGCCATATGTAGAACCATGTTGTGAAGTCAAAGAATGTAGCCTTAAATTTTTTCCTATCAATTTCTGTGGGATTGTTTACTTTGGAAATAAATGGTTGAAAGCCACTTAGAACATCTGTTTCTTTTGTATCCAGGCAGGTCTGCTACTGGGGAGATTTCTTCTCCCCTAGCTCTGGGTCTGTGATCTGTAGATGATGGTGGCAAGGTCCCTCAACCAACTGGGGTACACAGAATGGAGTTTGAGAAGATGACTGATGTTTTCTTCATGCTTTCTATTCAAAACTGGGTGCAAGTAAAGCTTTAGCATTCAAAGGAAGAGATTTCCTTCTTTCCTTTTCCTAGAGCAGCTGCAAGTAATAACAGAAAAAAAAGTCAGTCTAACAAATAGTCCAGTGGTAAAAACAAAATAGGGTAATTATGTAATATGTATGGTTCAATGTATCTAGTGTCTTCCATGTGACATACACTCTTGCTCGATACGAACTCTTGGACAGTGGGATAATAAGTGGTGAATCTGTGTAATAGATTATTAGAAATGTTCATTTTTGAGCCATTTATAACATTTATTGAGAAAACTCTTTTATTTCTAAAACTTAATGGCACATAGTGGTGGTCATATTTGAGTCTCAAAGATTCTTGCTGATATTTAAGACATGTAACGGATAATAATATCACTGTTAAAAGGAAAACTTTAGACAAATTAACAGAGTTTAATTGAGCAAAGAACGATTCGAGATTCAGGCAGCCCCCAGACCAGAATAGGTTTAGAGAGGCTCTGGTGCTGCCACATGGTTGAAGAAAATTTATGGACAAAAAAAAAGTGATGTCCAAAAAACAGATGCGAGGTACAGAAACAGCTGGATTGGTTACAGCTCAGCGTTTGCCTTATTTGAACACTGTTTGAATAGTTGGCCGATTTTGATTGGTCGAAACCCAGTGATTGGCACCAGAGTAGGTTACAGCCTGTTTACGCATCCAGTTAGGTTACAGGTAAAACTTGAGGCTGAACTTAAAATATGTGAAGAGTCAGCTTTGGGCTAAACTTAATCTCATATTACCATCTATTGTGAGATATGAGATAGGAACTATGCTAGGCACTTAAAGGACATCGTAATTCTCACCACCCTTTATGTAGTTATGTCCATTTTACAGAGGGGTAAATTGAGTCTCAGATCTAAATGGCTTCCCTCGGGGCATAAAGTTGGTTAGAGGAGGCAAGAGTTGAACCAGATGTGTTACTCTAGGTCCCTCTACCCCATATTTTCTCAGCTATACTTGAGAGTAACCTGTCCCACTTGTGAGGAAACTAAGTTACCTAGAAATTGTCAGCAATGTGAGACCTACAGCAATTCAACAGCCAAGACAGAAATAGAACAAGATCAGCTGACACATCGGAGGCATAATTATTCAAGATCCCTTGCTATTTCTTAGCAGAGAAAGAAAGATGTTTCCCCTCTCTTGCTTGCTGCATATGCAAAGTGGAAGAAAATGGAAAAGAACAAAAAAAAAAAAAAAAAAAAAAAGGAGGTGAGTAGAATAATGAGAGATTGGGATTGACAAAAACATAAAGAAACTAGCCCCCTCCCCAGCCTTTTCTTATAACTTAGGCTCTTAAAATGAATAAAGGGCTAGTGAATTTGACTGTAGGAAATGTCAGTGACTAATAGTACCTGGCATTCAGTGGACAAGAAACAGTCATTCAATAAATGTTGCATGAGCAAGTTAGGTCTCTGGTGACTTTGTTTGCTTCCATTCTTTCGGGAAACCCTTTACTCCAAATATGTTTTTCAATCTTGGTTCAGCCATCCCCACCTCATGAAGACTATCAGGTGATGAGTAAGTTAGAAGGCCATCCTGAGTGCAGAGAGGATTCCTCATACCTCCCTGGAGGTAAATTAGCATGACAAAAACACAATGTAAAAATGAAGTGAGATGAGCCCTTCAACCTTTTTTTTTTTTTTTTTTTTGGAAAAGAGTAGTGGGTAAGTTTACTCACATGTAAAAGAAAGTCAGGACGGGACTCTAAGGAGTGGGGAAAACATGTCACATACAGTTCTATGAAGAGAGGCAACGTGAAATCACAGAGGGCCAACTTTGTGCCTACAGGTATCACTATCTCCAGCATCATTTAGATCAATGGTTCTGAGTTTCCTGTGGAGTTTCTGAATCAGAATCTAAGGGGAGGGAGAGGCAGATCTTTTTCATTTTATGAAGGCTCCACAGGTGGTTCTGATGTGCAACTCAGCTCAGACAGCTGACTTAGACCCTTTGGGTAACTCACGCTGGGTTTTTCCCCTCCATTCTCCATTCCAAGTGCATATCTATTACTGCACTATATTTACATCAGGTACCCAGATCATGACAATGAGAGTAGAGCAAAGGGATTCTAAAAAAAATCTATGAAACTATAAATACTTCCCTCTCAAACACTGTGATTTATGAACTAGATGTGATCAAATGGAAATGGAATCTTTAAAGTACACGTGTAATTAAATTCAAAACCAACATTAGTACAGTCGGATCCCTGATCAGAATTCAAGAAAGGGGGTTGGTTGAAAGTTCACTATATGAATGTGTTTGGTTTCACCCTGGTGATTTTTCATCCAAGAGGTTAGGGATGTTGGCAGCAGAGTTGCAAATCCTCTTGAAGCTTTTAGAGAAAATAAAAATTCCAGACAGAGAGAGAGAGAGAGAGAGATGCAAGTATGAACTGATGGCAAGTGAATATACTGGGGAATGAAAAGAAAGACTTTTATTGAAAAGAAGAGCAAAGAAGGAACTAAGAATGAACCAATAAAAGTGTGATGTTCCTTATAAGCTGAGGGTGTATGATCAAAGATGAGCAAATGACCTTAAGGCCAGACAGAAAAGGACCCAACAATTCCAGGGAGTAGAGTGAAAACTCAACCTACAGCAGAAAGTGAAAACAGAAGAAACCAGCGAGGATAGTAACCCCAAAGGGTCAAGACTTGAAGAGTTGCCTGGGACAAGAAATGGCATAAACCCAGAGAACATTTAGAAGAGACTAATGTTCAACCGTCTATCATGCCAAGTAACAGGGAACTATATTCTTGTAACTACATTGATCTGGATACAGTTTGTATCCTAAAAGTCCTTGTAATTGTAGTAAAAATAGTTGTACACTTGAGAGAATTGTGCACACTGGATCCCTGTAGATGCTCTGGGCGTGGCGATTGGCCAGAGGAAAAGAAAGGGAAAAGGTCAGGGGCACGGTCTTTGGGAGAGAAAGCCATCCCCCTTAAAAAGTTATCAGTTAGCTGTTGGAACTAACCAAGAGAGGAGTATCTGGGAACCTACTTAGGAGAATTGTCTGTCAGAGGCGGTGAACTGTAGGTCAAGAGTTCAGAGGGTGGAACTGTGAAAAGATAAGAGGCATGATGTGAAGGCTTGAGAGGAAGGGGGGAGGAAGAACTTGGTGGAGATAGTCCATAGTGGAAGGGCTAAAGCACCTCAAGAGCAAGGGTGGATTATAAGCAGAAACAGGAAGAGGAGCCCAGGGGAAACAATTCAGAAAGCATTTGGGAGAAAGGGAGACAGAATATGGGGCTTAATGCCCAGAAGCAAACTAAAGACTGACCAGAGACTACAGAATGGGAGAAAATATTCATATGCTATACATCCAGTAAAGGGCTGATAACTAGAATCTATATAGAACTTAGGAAAATCAGCAAGAAAAAAAAAATCAAAACAACCCCATTCAAAAGTGGGCAAAAGACATGAATAGAAACTTTTCAAAACAAGACAGACTAATGGCCAAGAAACATATGAAAAAATGTTCAAACATCTCTAATCATCAGGGAAATGCAAATCAAAACCACAATGATCACTTAACCCCAGTGGGAATGGCTTTTATCAAAAAGTCCCATAACAACAAATGCTGGCGTGGATGCGGAGAGATAGGAACACTCATACACTGCTGGTGGGACTGCAAACTAGTACCACCTCTATGGAAAGTGGTATGGAGATACCTCAAAAAACTAAAAGTAGAACTACCATTTGATCCAGAAATCACATTACTGGGTATTTACCCAAAGGAAAAAAAGACATCGTATAAAAAAGACATCTGGAGTCAAATGTTTATAGTGGCACAATTCACAATTGCAAAGATGTGGAAACAATCCAAGTGTCCATCAATACATGAGTGGATTAATAAAATGTGATATATGCATACCATGGAGTACTACTCAGCCATAAAAATATGATGAACTACCTATTATATTATCCTGGATGGAGCTGAAATCCATTCTTCTATGTGGAGTATCACAAAAATGGAAAACCAAACACCACATGTACTCACCATTAAAGTGGTACTAATTGATTAATACTTATGTGCACATATGGAAGTGACATTCATTGGGTGTCGGGCAGGTGGGAGTAGGGAGCAGGGGATGGGTATATTCACACCTAATGGGTGTGGTGCGCACTGTCTGGGGGATGGACATGTTTGTAGCTGTGACTCGGGCGGTGCAAAGGCGATTTATGTAACCAAAGTGTTTGTACCCCGTAATATTCTGAAATTAAAAAAACAAAAAAGAAAAGAAAGAACTACTTAGGGAGACACTGGCCGAATTGGTGTCCTTGAGCTACTCAGCCATTCTTTGGACCCAAAGGGAAATAGAAGGCTTGGGGTCGAGTGAGTGAAGACCTCTTACTCCCCAATCCTGGTATCAAAGAGTGAATATCAGCCTAGACCGGGGGAAGGAGGGAGGTGAGACTAGGCTGGAATTCTATAAAGAGGAGCCTTTGGGGGATACAAAATAAAAGTGATACAAGGGAGCCCCTTGTGGAACTTTTTAAATACCCAAGACTGTTGCCAAGTAGGAGCTATTGTGCAACTTAGATTTCCCCACAAAATAGAAAGGTTATGTTCATGGTTAGCCATCTGCATGTGTTGGACTGTGGTTGGGGTGGAGGAGGGAATAATACTTGGGAAGACCAGGAGGTGGTGGAGGGATGTAATCCAAGAGATGTAAGTCCTAGAAGAGGAAATTTCCCTTACTGACCATGAGAGGACCATGTAAACAAACCCAGGTTTAGTGAAGGGGGAGAACTGTAACAGAGAAGTCTTTCTGTGGAGTTCTGGTCTTGACAACAAGAATATTTTAAATAAATTGGTTAAAGAGCATAAGAAATTATGTAAGCGTTAAAGAAAGGGAAAGTGTAATTAGCCTCTGTTTAGTTTCACATAAGGATATAACATAAAATATTAAAAAAAATTAGTACACGATATCCTGAAGCAATATTTGAATATCATTGGGGGTTTTCAGCAAAAAGATAAATTATATTGAAAATGCCAACTTTACAATATGAAAAAAAATGTTTAGAACCGTCCATTGTTACAGGTAGGCATACTCTATCAAAGATAATATATCTTCTTTGAGCAAGAAGAATTTATGGTACTTTGAATCAAGAGGACACCGTATCTTGTTCAAAAAAGGTGCTCAATATGTATTTGTTGAGTGGATAAAATAAGTATATGTTGAGGAAACAAACTAATGAATAAATGAAAGGCACAGTTGTATGTTCCACTTTGGAAGTCTTTCTCCAAGATGGGTTAGCTGCCTTTCCTTGGGATCCCCTACTGCCATGTATATATCATGTATCAGTCACATCATATCCTACTTTATGCTGTGTTCTCTACTAAACTGTAAGCTACTTGAAGATAGGAAGTAATTCTTATTCTTCATGGTAACTCTAGCACTGACCACAGTACCCTGCATACAGTAGACATGCAAGAAAGAGTTGTATGAGTGAATGATATTATTTACAAGAGTACTAGCTTAAGCCAAATGCTAAATTAGCATTATAAATGGGAGAATAAGAGAGGTTACTTTTTAAAAAATACTTGAATAATGTCTAGAAACACCATTAAGGGGATATGATAAGAGAGAGCAGAAGAACAATTTGAACAGTGTTATTATTATACTTTGAACATATACTTAGAATGAAAAATGGATTGTAATGATTTATAGCAAAGAATTCCTTTTTTAGAAGTGAAAGGCTGAAGAATTGAGGATGGAGGCCTGCTTCTTACCAACAACACAGCAGGGGAGTGTCCTCCCCGCTAAAATCATCCAGACTGTTAGATTAAACATAGATTATTTCTTGAAAAAATGTTCCCAGAGGAAATCCAGCATCTATCTCCCCCTACTGGTGTCATATTAAGAGTGATGCTTGATTTTTTTTTTTTTTCCCTTTAACTGAGAAATGTTCTAATTAAGGTGAACATTTTAATTTGTAATTTCAGGAAAAATATTATATAAAGTTTGAGCATTCTATAGTGGATGTTTGCATTGGAATGAGCTTTACCAAGATTTGGGGTATTCAAGAGGCATTGTTAAATATCGTTGCTAGTTCATCTGCCATTAAAAGATTTATATGGCAATGGATTGTAATTGGTTGATGCAATGAAAGTTTTAATAAATGTTTTACTGCAGAAAACCTCAAACATACACAAAAGTAGAGAGAATAATATAATGAACTTCCATGTACCCATTATCCAGCTCCAACGAACAAGTCATAACTAGTCTTGTTTCATTTATTGCTTCCCTAAAATCTCACATCCAGATAATTTTGAAGTAAAATCCAAGCATTGTATTATTTCATCTGTAAATATTTCAGTATGTACCTAAAAGGTAAAGAGGCTTAAAATATCCCCATAGTATCATTATTACGCTTAATCTAAATTAGCAATATTCTTTCAATATCAGCAATTACCCAGTGTTCAAATTCCCACAGTTGTTTTAAAATTTGTAATTATTTATTTTCTAGTTTGTTTGATATAGGCTTTTAATAAAGGTTATGGATTATAATTGTTTGATATGTTTCTTAAATCTCACGGAATTTATTAAAAGTTTCCTCCTGTATCATTTTTTTCTTGCAATATTTTTATTGACAAAACTGTACCATTTTTGTTTTGTATCATGTTCTGTATATTGTTCCACAATCTAGAATTTGCTGACTGGATCCCTGTGGTATTAAGACATTCCTCTGTCCCCTGTATTTCCTGTCAATTGGTAGTTAGATCCAGAGGCTTAATTTTATTCAGGTTTGATTTTTTTCTTTTCTTTTCTTTTTTTTTTTTTTTGGCAAAGAGCTATTGTGTACTTTTATCACTCAGTTTGGCAGCAATTGAAGTTCCTTGTCTAGAGTAGACTCTTGAGAGCAGCAGTCTCTAATAGAAATTTCTATGGTGATGGAAATGTTCTATATCTGTGCCATCTAATATGGTAGCCACTATGGCTGCTAAGTGCTTGAAATATGGCTAGTGTGATGGAGTAACTGACTTTTTAATTTAAAAAGTTTTAATTACTTTAAATTTAAATAGTCCTTTGTGGCTAGTGGCTACCATATAGGATAGTACAGCTCTTGACTTATCAATTCATAAAAGGCTGAAAAATGATCATGCTATTATTCTATTTTTTTCTTTTTTTATTAATTACAATATTTTTATAAAGAGAAACCTCCCTTTATCAACTATGTTGTTACCATGAGATTCAGTTCATACAAAAAAGGCAGAAACATTGTTTAATTTTTCCCCTATATTTATCAGTTGTCAAAATAATGAGTTTGTTCTCTGACATTTTCCAAAGGTGACCCATGAGGATTTTATTTTGTTATGAAGTGATAATTTGTATTTCAATTCATTGTAGTTATTCTTATTGATGTTCAAATTGATCCGTCCTTGGCCAGAGAGAGTCTATTTCTCTTGAGTGCTCTTGATATGCCCTAGGAGTCTCTGACAGCATCCTGGCTTCTGACAAGGTGTTCCAGAGTCACCTTGTACATTTCTTGTCTCATATCTGCCATTAGCCATTTATCCAAGAGGTCCTGGTTCCATTTAGTGGTCAAATTCAAGAACACTCAGGGTGATTATTGCTATTGGGATGATCATTGTTTCTGCTTTATAAAAATGGAGCTAAAAATATAGTTTTTTTTCTTAAAGATAAACTAGATCATGAATTCATCCTGATACATGCAATTTAAAATCAGGGCAACGGGGTTGCCTTTGATTTTAGGTCTCCTTTCTTTTTATGCTGAAAACTTGTTCCTCAGTGACACCAATATGGTTATCCACTTCCTTTATTCAACAATAAACACACACACACACACACACACACAATAACTTCAGCATAACAAAGCCAACAGTGTCAACAACAAAATTATTATTGAGAAAGTGCAAGGTTTTTCTGGCATAATTTTTGTCTACCTCACTGATGATATAATATTGTGTTTTAGCGTTATCTGCAATGGTTCTTCCCTGTGTGGTTTTGCCACAAACCAGATACACATTTATATTTATTTCTTTCATTTTCTTTTTAGAGATTTCTTTTTAAAAAATGTAGTTTTGGCTGGGCACTGTGACTCATACCTGTAATCCTAGCACTCTGAAAGGCTGAGGTAGGAGGATCTCTTGAGCTCAGAAGTTCAGGACAAGCCTGAGTAAGAGCGAGACCCTGTCTTTACAAAAAATAGAAAACTTAGCTGGGTATGGTAGTGTGTGCCTATAGTCCCAGCTACTGGGGAGGCTGAGGCAGAAGGATCCCTTGAGCCCAGGAGTTTGAGGTTGCAGTGAGCTATGATGATGCCACTGCACTCCATCCGTGATGACAAAGCAAGACTCTGTCTCCAAAAAAAAAGTAGTCTAATTTTATAATTATGTAAGATATTTGTAAATGTGGTTCCAGAGTAAAATCTACAAAACAGGTATTCAAAAAAGTTGAGCTCCTTTCCCTATCTCCTTAACTCTATTTCCTCCCTCCCTCGTAAGTATTCATTTAACAAAATTTATGATTTAATTCTTTATTATTAATAAAGATGTGTATAGATGTGTATATATTTCTATCCCTTTTAAATGAACCATAACAGATTATAGGTAATTTTCTCCCCACTCTTAACAATGTATTCTGGAGCTCACTGAACAATAATAAGTACAGATAAATCTCATTCCTTTTTATAGCTGCATTTGTGTTCCATATTTTATTCAATCATTCCTTCATTAATGAACATTTAGGTTGTGGAAAGGTTTTTTTAAAAAATTTCAAATGATAGCATCAGCAAGTGCATTACATGTCTCCACAATCTTTGCTTATTCACTAGGTTCACATAGGTATCCACAAAAATTTAAAACATAAATAAGTATTGTTAATGACCAAGATAAATGGTGAGAAATTAAGGTAAATCTACTGAAATGTGTGAGTCTTGATATCCTCAAACATAAATAAAGTATTTTAATTTTCATTAATTATCCCATTAGGGGACTGATGGTTATTTTTCTGATCTTCAGACTTCTTAGGCTAGAGCTTAGAAAAGTAAGGATGATTGAACTTGTGAGCTGTGACTGAAAGAAGAATTATCTTTTAGGATGTAGAATGATAGCTGTTTTCAAAAAAGATTTTATTTTACCTTCTATTATTTGCCTGTAAGTTTTGCAGGGCATTTGTGATTAGAGTATAATAATAAAACGCTAGATAATTATTGTTCTGTTATTTGTATACATGTTTAAATTAGAAGTTTGAAGATAGCTATTGACAATAATTACATATGCTCTAGCCACTTTATTCACTCTACCTCTTTTATCATATACTTTTAAGATATTTAGATGGTAAAAAGCAAGTGGCAACTGAATAACCATCGGTAAACCAACAATGCTCTGTTCTATTGACGACATTGTCGTGTTTTCTCACTTGCTGGGACAAGATGTGGGGTTTTCATCTGATCAGCTCTATCGTTGTTTTCCTGATTTTTTCCTTGATTTTATTCAGAGGGTTTCAGTAGGTTCTCACCCATGCTCGTTTATTCATTAGAAACTGCTTTAATTTTTATGGTAATATTCTAGTGCTGATAATTCTACCATAAGGTGATTCTGTTTATGCAAGAAACAAATACTAATTAAAATACTTTATAAACTTGAACTGTGAGTTAGAGGAGTTATATCTATAGTGGATGACTCAAAAGAGAGTCCAAGATATATCAATACATCTAATTCCACGTAGTCTTCAAAATCATGAGTCTCAAATAGTAAAATGTACTAAGCCAATATGGAAGGGAATAGCCTTCCAGTGGTTTTCTGAATTTTTGAATTTTTAATGTCCTCTCTTATAGCTATTAATACATATTTCTGGTTCATTTATGCCCACAGTGTTATCAGTGAATGTAGTTTTAGATTCTATATTCCATATTTTAGATTCTATATTCCATATTTAGTGAACTTTTATTCATAGGAAAGAAAGAATGCGTATGCATAAGGACCTAACCAAAGAGGCCTCTGACATCTATTAGGCAGTTGTGTGAGTGTGTGTGTCATTATCCATGGAAAAGAAGATCAGAGTGAAATGGTATTAAAACCCTTGATTAGTTAGCAGGGCGAATGAAGACAGCCAACTGCTTTGGACAAAGTGAAAAATGAAATTAGAGGAAACATCTGCAACCGGTGGTAATGCCAGTGGTAGCTTCCCATCCCTCCCTTCACCCCAAGCTTTAGGAAGGCTGTGGTCTTCTCGGTATCTTTCTTTGAGTAGCTGCTAAATTAGAACTAGAATATTAATGGTGTTGAATTCTGGCTGCTCAAAAATAACACCAAAACAAGCTGTTGGTAATAAGAGCTGTTGGTAATACTTCTGTGAGGGTAAGATTTTTGATTTGCGTTTCTTTCTGTTACATAGTGCTGTGTGTAAAGCAGCCTCCTCCACCCCATATCTGCTATTGTCCTACTATCTGCCAACCATCAATTTTTCATGTGACTTTAAAGAAGGCAACTTACTTTTTATTGTGAAGCTATGTCTACATGACATCCCAGTTTGGGATGAAATCGAAAAGAAATCAAAAGAGGAGAAAAGAAAACAAAACCTTCCCCTGAAACTAAAAATCAGTTGCATGCCACTACATAGGCAAAATCGCTGATTACTTGATTTTTTTTTTTTTTTTTTTAAATCAGCTGGTTTGTGGTGGTGTGCAGAGACAGGCAGAGTTTTGTTTAAGAAATATTAATCTCTCTAGTAGGAGTTTGTAGAATTAATCAATAATAATTGAATGCTGTCCACAAAGGACAATGTACCCTGAATTGATAATTGTAAGACCTGGTTGTTAACGTTTCTTCATTTTCTCAAGAGGTGGGAAGAAGGTAAGAATTTTCAGTCTTGTAACAGTCACATAAAATTGCACAAGGTATAGGCGAGGGTGTCCGTGGTGGTGGAGTTGGAGTGGGGAGGGAGGAGTTGGAGGAAGGAAAGCACAGTCATCTTCTATGGCTTTTTGGTTAAAACTCTGAGAGATTTGTGGGTTTCACATCAGTCAACTTTCATTATTCTTCTTCCCATCTTCTTTGATTCACATGGTTTCAGTTTCTTTCCAAATGTCTTTGGTTCGAAACTTTATGGTCATGAAACAGCAGTTGAAAAATGTTGACAAAAAGTTTTGGAAGCAACCACCAAATTTTGCCCAACTTTACTAGCAGTTATTTTTAGTGTGAAAAATGGTGCTACTCTATAATAAACATGGTTTAGGAATGTTTATGTCATTATTATGTAGACACTTAAACAACATAATAAGACCAAAATGTTATACACGTTTGCTGAAAATGGAATTTACTGGAAAGTTAAAAGGTGGAGATTTTATGTATCTTTAGATATTCCTCAATGTACAGAAGCATAATTTCATTGGGTTGAAGATAGCATTTGAGTAAACTGGAGAAGAGGTAGCTATTTTATATACCACTAATTATATTTAATATTAAATTTTAAAAATATTAACTTTAAACAGTTTAAGATATCTTTGGAAGCCCAGATATAATTTTCATTGTGACATAAAATAAGATGAAAACAGGAAAGTTATTGAGAGATGTCATTGATTTTAAAAGAAATAAAAAGTGTATCTTCTTGTGGAATCAATTTTATATGGAGGGCATAAATTTAATCCTTTGATTTACTGGTCTGCTAATCCTACGATATGTAATAAATTCATAATTCAATCAATTGCATGCATTGTATATACTCATTCGTACATCTAATTGACTTTCTCTTCTAGGCCATTTTTCTTTTCTTTTAAAAGTTTATTTCAAAATATTATGGAGATATAAATGTTTTTGATACATGGTTTCATCTGGGCTATAAATGTGCCCATCCCCTGAATAGTGTTCATTGTATCCATCCATTGAGTGGGTTGCTTCTTCTCCCCTCCCTCCCTCCTCCTCCCTGCTTGATCTCCAATGACTTCTACTTCCCTTTGTGCACCCGTGTGCCCATCGGTCAACTCCAATTTAGTAGAGAGTTTATGTGGTGTTTGTTTTTCCATTCTTGAGATACTTTGCTTAGGTTCCTTCCATATTGCTGCAAAAGGCATTAATTCATCCTTTTTATGGCTCAGTAGTACTTCATAGTATACATATACCACATTTTATTAATCCATTCATGAATTGATGGGCATCCATTTTTCTTTATAAACAATTTTTAAAAATCACTCTGTGAGCATTACTCTGTGCAGATGAGGAATGGAGAGCAAAAAGCTGTGTTGGGCTATGTGTGCTTGGCTTGAGACTTGGCTCACAGGCCAGTTAACACTTCTGGTCTTAGCAAAATTTCAAATCACTGTGTGTCTTCTTGGCCTTTTACGTTTACTCACAAATTTTCAAAACCACACGTTTTCACATTAAATGCTCTCTGTTCACATTTTCTCTCCTGGGAAAGTCAGTGGCTGCAGCCCTGATTTGTGTATCTCTAAATTTCTGCTTCAAACTCTATTTTTTCATGAGAATCTAGCCCCCTATCTGATTGCAACAGGATTTTGGCTTTGGTTTGTCAAACTTACCACCTAAGGATTGTAGTATAATGTTGACACGGTATAGGGAGATGAAGAACTAGGTTTTAGACCTGGTGGGACCATTAACATTCTACGTGAATTTGGACAGTCAACTTACTTCACCAGGCTTTCCAAGAAACCCTGAAGACTCCCCAAAACATAGTTTGCAAAATAACCTGCTGAAATAATTCTGAACCCTGCTTAGTGTTTTGAATTGCTTGGTGGTTCTACCTCTACCAATCCAAGATGCTAGTAAAAGGAACTGTGGATGAAACTTTGGCTCTGGCAGAACTGAGCAAAACTGAGATATATCTCAGATTTATAAAAGCTGGTGCTACTACCGGAAACATTCATATTTTACTTTTCTTTACCTCAGGCCTGTTGAGAGATTGGCCTCATTTGAACAATATTAATCTGATACGAGTAAAGGAAAACTGGAACCAACTGCTCACCTTTCTAAGCCCACAAAGAAATAGTAACTGGGCTTCTCTGGAGAAGAGTAAAGTCAATCTCAGATGTGTTCAGGGCGTGGATGAAGTTTAAGGGAAGCTAAGGGCTTAAGTAGTCACTTGAGCAATTTTCTTTTGAAAATTATGTGGTATAAGCTTGTTTAGCATCCCTTCCAGGAACAGACACCCAGAAGAGTTTGAAACACGAGGGCAATAGTACACACTGGGAGACAGAATAACTGTTTTGTTGGTGAAGTACACAACACAGAGAGATTTATGCACCAGTCAAGTTTCTTCTTTCATGCTTTCAGGAAAAATCAATATTCCATATTTATGGTCTCTGATATAACATTTTGCTAGGGTGGTCCAAAGAGATTTATACTATTTGTTGTAAAATATCACGGTGTTATTTTTACAAGGATAACCAGAATGAGGATGGTATTCCTAGGTGCCACCTGGTTTTCACACTTTTGGTGAAGTAAAATTTAATTGAGTTTTCAAAGGCAAGAAAATATTCTGTTGCTGGGAAATATAGCATAAAGGATTTCTACACACTTCCTCTGGGTTTTTCCTGCAAGCTTTAAATGAGAATATTCTGCCAATTTTCTGGCAGGAGCAGAGGAGACATAGCAGTTTTGCTGATGGTTTTGATTATGGATTGTCTATATGGCATCAATAAAAATAACTAGAACTAGGTCTGATGGGCACTGAACTTGCTTAAAATGCTAATAAAAATTACAAGAGGAGGGAATAAATCTTAAATTTTAGATTTTTTTTAAATAATCCATATGGAAAGACTATTTCTTAGTATTTCAGTGTTAAAAGTACAATAACTGGAGAAGAATATGTTCTGTTCAAAGTGCCAATAAAAATTCAAAATGTCATTTTCCAGCGCAATTCGGCCTGAAATCAACCTGTTTTATGGTAATTATGGGCTCTGGCACCAGAACATAGCAGAGATTTAGAAAGATTGAATGAGTGATTGAGTCCAACCTCCTTAAATGTGAAACATATGAAATGATTTGTGTAAAGTAAAAACCAAAGAGCACTGTCACCCTCCCCACCCAACTCTATATAAAGCTTCATTAGTGCAGTGGGGTAATCACATCAGAATGAGGGAGTGGGTGAGAAAAATATTTTTAGAACAATAGGAATAGTGTTGGAAAAACATCTTTTGTGGTGGAAGGGCAATTTCTTATCAAGGTATAAAGTGTAAGAAAGAGACGATGATGCCCAATGTGGGCAAAAAGTGCCTTTCATTGGCAACATTCTGGTTTATCACTATGAAAGAAAAGCTGCGTGTATTTCTTGCTCACGGCATTGGTTAGTGCGGTGGCAGGCATGGGGACCCAGTAATGATCATCACACGCCACATGGCAGCTTGTCAGGAGGTGGCTACTCAAGCCAAGAGAAACGTGGCAACACTTCTCACTTGCTTTCCTTTCTCAAGTGTCATCTGAGCCCCTGCGATATAGGTGTCCTAGCGTAAGGGTTGCCTTAGATTAGTTTTAGTCTGTAAAATGGGAGAAAAATAAAAGCATTTAAATCTTATAGTGTTCAGGTGTCCCATATTATAGACCCAAATAGGATAATGGCTGAATCTTAAGTTTTATTTATTTTTGGTCAAAATTTTGAATAGTACCATAACCATTAAAAATACCAAACCGGTAGCTATAAAAATCTTCCTACAAAGAAACCTCAAGGACCAGATTTTTAAAAACTGAACAGTGCTAAACACTTAAAGAAGTAGTAATTCAAATATTGTGTAAATTATTCCAAAGCCTATAAAAAGAGGGAAATTAACTACTCATTTTATGAGTCTAGCACAACCCTGATATAAAAACTTGACAAAGAGAGTATAAGGAATAAAAATGACTGATCAGTCTCATTTGTAAATATATAGATGCCAGATTCTTAAACAAAATATTAGTAAATCATATCCAACAATGTATTTGAAAAAACTTCATGACCAAGTTGGGATTTTTCCAAGAATGTAAGTTTGGTTTAGCACTAGAAAATCAACTAGTATAATTCCCCACATTAACAGAATAAAGAAAAAACTCATATAATCATGTTAATGAGAAAGAAAAGGCAATTGATAAAATTCAACATCCAATTGTGGCAAAAACTCTTAGCAAACTGGGAATTCAAGGATATCCTGATTAAGGGTATCTGGAAAAAAACTGTGCTAAATGTAATACTAGATGGTGAAATATTGAAAATATTCTCAGTACTACTGGGAGTAAAACAAGGGTATTTTAATATTGTATCCGTAAGTTTAGTGAGGCAAGAAAAAGAAATACATTTTATAAGGATAGGAAGGAGGAGAGAAAACTGCTATTAAATGAAGATGATTTAATTGTGTACTTAGAAAAATTCCCAAAAACCTACAGCTAAATTGTCAGAGTTTATAAGACAGCATTTCAAGATTACTGCATATAAAATCAACTTAAACATACATTTGTTTTCTATAAACCAACAACAAGCAGTTAATAAATGAAATTTAAAATGTCATTTAAAATGTGAAAAATGCACCTAGAAATGGTTTACAAATTTTATGCAAAATTTTAAGATTACATTGAAAGACATAAAAGATATCAATAAAATGAGATATTTCTCATGTTCAAGGATTGGAAGAATCTAACTTTTAACAGGTTTTTTTTTTTTTTGAAATTTGACAAGCTGACTCTAATGTTTATGTAGAAGTGCTAAAGTCCAGAATAACTTAAGATTTTTTGATGAAGAACAATGTATGATGATAGTAGTTAAGTCAGTTTGGTATGGTCATAGAGATTAAAAAAATAGATCAGTAGAACAAAAAAATAGAACTCAGGAATAGACATATATATATATATATATGTACTTGATTTATGATAGCAGTAGAATTGCCTCTTAGTAGGGAAATCATATATTCTTCATAATTGTGCTAAGATGATTATTAATATAAAAATGAAATAAAAATATTACTTCTTACCATATACAAAAATCAAGTCCAGGTAAAGACTCAATCTTTAAAACTTTTAGAAGAAAATATAGGAGAATTCTCTCTCTCTTTCTCTCTCTTCCGCCTCTTTTTTTCTCATCTTACTGAAAAGATATTTTCTATTGGTAGAGAATTCCAGATTGATGTTCTTTTCTTTCAGAATTTTGAATCTTTTCCATTGTGTTTCTTGAGCATTAAGTTTGCATTCTAATTGTTTTTTGAAGAGTCTGTCCTTTTTCTTTGCTTTAAAAATTTTCCTGCTTGTTTTGGCTTTCAGGAGTTTAATATGTCATGCTTTGGTGTGCACATATTTCTTTGTCTTTATCCTACTTAGGATTTATAGTGAATTCTAAATTGGCATCTTAGTTTTTTAAACTAATTTTGAAAATTTTCAGTTATTATCTCTTCAAATATTTCTTCTGCTTTATTATTTCTTTCATCTCCTTTTGGGAATTTGACTATTCCTATTTTAGGCCTTCTTATAATATCCTATAAGTCTCCTAACTTCTGAAATTTTCATCATTTGTCCCTTCGTGTGTGTGTGTGTGTGTTTTGATATTTCTTCTTGATCTATCTTTCAAATTCTCTTTTCAGTGAACTGTCTAACCACCTATTATTAAAATCCATCTATTAAATTTTAAATTTGGGTTATTCTGTTTTTCAGTTCTCTAATTTCCATTTGTTTCTTTTCATAGTTTTCCATTTTCTCCTGAAATTTTTAATGCTGTTCTTGATCTGCTTGAGAAAAGTAAATGTAGTTATTTTAAAGTCTAGTATAAGAAATATTATATATTTCTAATATAAGAAGTTCCTGTGGGTCTGTTTCTCTACTCTGTTGTCTCTGCTGTTTTCATTTATGTATTGTCTCCTATGTGTTTTGAAAAAATTATTTACTGGACATTGTACTTATAAAATTATTTGTAGAAGTAATTGTAGGCCAAAGTTAATGTTATCTTTCTCCAAACATTTTCTTTTCTAGGCATCTGGGGCCATTATCATTCTAGGATCATCTCAATTCAATTTTAGAAATTGAAATTATTTGAGATATTCTGGTCCATATAATTATTGCTCATTCTTTCTTTAGCTAGATTTGCTTCTGGATCAAGGTCACCTGTCTCCCAGACTATATTCTTTTCATTAACCCTAGTGCCTTTGAGATAGGCTTTGGAGAGTAGGTCGAATGTTGATGGATATAGAGAGGAGATATGTAGAGAAGAGATCTACATAAGACAAAGGACAGGTCCAAAACTACATGAACAGGGAATCAGGCACAACAGGGCATTATAGGAAAAAAGTCTGGAAGTTTTATGTACATAAAGGGCCTGGGATGTCAACCCAAAACACCATTTAGTTCTCTGACTGAAGAATTTTGTTTCAAATAGGATCAAAGAAAACTAGATGAGTTTCCCATAAAATTGCCTGTTTCCTACATGTATCTTGAAAGATAACAAGATGCTAATTATATCATTCTATTCCTCCAAAAACTGACAATGCAAGGTTTAGTTTTATGAAGTGCTAACTTCCTAATTAATAGAAGTGGAATAGTCATTAATTATTGGTAATCAGTGTTCTTTATCCTTTCATTCTTTTAGTTTTGACCACCTATCATTGACTGAAAATGTTATTTGAGTTATGTTACTCAATAAACTTCAACACACTTCTGTTCTTTTTCCTTCCCTTTTCCCCCTTGCCTTCTTCTCTACTACCCTCCTTTCCTCTACTCTTTTCTTTTCTGTGCTCAATCATTCATGGGAGCATGTACTAGAAGCAACATGGCAATGATTTTTCTTTTAATGAAGTGCCTAGATCTTTACCATTTTAGGTGCAATGCTGTATTTTTCATTACCACATGTTTTTTGAAATGCTTATAATGCTCTCTTTGGGTAAAAAGGATTTATTTACAGATGTCATAAAATCAAACACTACTCTGGGCTCACATAATCATAATCACCACCAATACCACCACAACAGTAGTAACCTTTGGGTTGAATGGACTAATCAAATTTATAATCTGCTGTACTTGTCTTCTGATCTTCACTATCGTGGCTTTTATGGGTTCATGGAAAAAAACAGGGAATAAAAGCTTAGTAGTCTACATGCTGTAAAAATTAAGAGGACATGATTTAGGATTAAAGGAGGTAATGATTTAATTTTGGAGTTGCTGAGCTGAGCTCTGGTGGTCTGGGAAGCTCTGGGGAAAATTCAGACATTGCAGTGACAGATTTGGGTTGGAATATTTTGTCAATGCAATAGCAGATGCACTTATTGAAGGCTTTTCAAATAAGATGTTGCCTCACATGACCTTGGGACATGACGGATCTCCCAAGGCTCTCGATTTGATGAGAATATTTTCTGTTTAGCCAAAACATGAAAAGTATTCTCCTTCATACATTATTTAAAGAGATATTTCAAATTACATTGTATTTGAAATTTACCTAGCTGTAAAACCTATTAACATGATGTAAATATATGGTTGTAAAATCAGGTAAAATCAATTTATACTCTTTAGATAGCTTGAATTAAGATAACTATCTTTTATGGTAACTTTCCTGAGACCATAAATATGACTTATATGTCTCTATATCTATGTTTCCACTGAAGAATTTGAAATAAGAGTAATTGGGCCTTTTTAAGATTTTCTGGGACTTCTATGACTTCTACCAAGTTGTTAAAGTATATACCTTGAAATTTTCAAGGATTCACACAGGCTTTAATAGTCAGAGTTAATACATTCAAAAGGTTTGAAAATTTGTGCTTGTGATATCTGATCCCTTGAATCTCTGATACTGGGGCACTGTTGATTATCTTTACACACTGGATGTTTGCTTGTAATTTTGTTTTTTTACTTTCAAGCACTGCTAATAAATAATATACAACATATTACATGGATATGTGCTAGTTTACACAATCCAGAATTGTAATTAAATACCATGAAAATATCTTATTAGCCTCTATAATCTTTAAAAGTATACAATAAATCATATTACTCGTAAAGATTTTACATCTCATGCTATGACACTGCTTAAATCCCTGTTGAAGGATGGATTTAAAAAAATATTAAAATAAAATAGAAATTTTGATTATTTATTTCGATAATGGAAGCTGGACATTGACAATAGTAACTATTCGTATTTTGTCCCAAGGTCTTAATTTGACATGACGGTATTTTTTAGCTTTGTTTGGATTTACTGTCAAACCCTAAAAACATTAGCAAATGGTACCCGCACTTTTAAATCATAAAAAAGAAACCTAGATTTGTTTGCAGTTTTTTAATCTGTTGTTAATAAACTTGAAAGAACACAGCCCTGTCTAATAAACACATCAAACTAATGGGTACCAGAGCAGTTCAGAAGAGTGTTTGTTGTTTGGTGTTTAGATTTCAGTCAGAATTAATCAACAATGGATGGGGCCTGCTGTATTTATTAGCAACTCAAATCCCTGTGATTTAATGCCAGGTCCCTTTGACTCATTCCACTGAACGCTGGCAAGTTTACAGCACTGATACATACTTACATCCCTGGGTCTTAAAAAGAATGGGAAAAATAGAGCCTAAAATCAGACCACAGGATTGGCAAGAATTTCCCGAGAGCCATTTTGAATTTAGTCCTATACAGTGAGCCTGTGAATAGGAAGCAATTGATTCAGAAACAGTGGAGCCTTTTTTGCCTGAAGAAGCCTTCAGCTGTGCAGATGGCTTGCTGGCATAATCCAGTCTGCTTTTGTCTTTTATTTTATATATTAGGCTACTTTCTTCTCACACTTTATATTGCTTTTATTTTCTCTCTTCTCTCTAAGCCTCCAAATTTCAGGGGCAAGGGGAGGTTGCAGGGGTCCTGCGAGGGTGGCTGGACTGTATATGGAGTATTTCCCACAGATTTATGGGTTGCTAGTAAATCGCTGGCAACGCTGCCTGCTTGTCACAGTCGGCACTAGGGTGTTCTTTGTACAAAAGTGTCAACTTTTGAATGAGGCCTCTGGAAACAGATGTAAAGATTAATCTTGAGAATGCATTTTTTTTTTTTTTTCCTGAGGCTCCGAAAAACGTGCCTACTTGTGCAATAGCCTTGGTTCTAGACATTTATTTTTCAAAGTGATCTCATTCCTCAATTACAAAGACTTACATTCTTTACTGTTCATGTTCAGAAAATTCCACAGCCCTTGGCCATTCCTCCCGCTTCTCATGTCTGGGGGCTGCCTTTCGAGAGCAGATTATTTGTGGAAAGACATTATTTATCTGGAAACTCTTCAGTGAAAACTTGATGGAGTTGTTGTTGCTCTAGAGACCATCTATCTCCCTCGGAAGATAAGACTTGCCAGGGCTTCCCTCCTACAACTTCCTATGGGAAGATAGCCCACTTTTGGCCTGATAAGCAGTTTCACATTGAATGAGTTGTTACCGTCTCACGTATACTTTCTCGTCCTTCAGATACATATTTTTTCTCTCTTACTCTCTGGCTCTAAGTTATATTGTCTTTTTTCCTCTCTTGCAGAGGTGAATTTTGAAGAAGAATTATATGCTGAAATGGGCATCCGTCCAAGTGTTTCCATGTTAAATATTAGGATATATCTCAAAGTGTTCTGAAACAAATCTGCATTTTTTTTTTTTAAAAAAAAGAAACACTGAGCATGTTAATCACATACCTCTGTTTTTGCCTTAGTGTTCTTCCATCCAATGACATGTTTTCCTTCAGCAAATAGAAGACTTTGTGGGAATAATGTGAACTGTGGTTTTTTTTTTTTTGTATTGTAAACGTTCCACAAACAGAGAATAAATACCACAGCATCCACCACTTTGGAAGGACTTGTGAGTCATTGTCCTCGTTTTCCCTCTTTAAAAATTGTCTCTTCCATTTATGTGGGAAACACATAACACATGCAGATCATTCCTCCCTTCTTATCACTAAACAATGTATATAATACATTTCAGCTGAGGATTAAAAAGATCTGGTTCTTTAAACATTTATATTAGATCGGCAAATGTCTTAACATAGAGATGTTTTTTCACCGTTGTAATCATTCCCTATATACTCAACACTTTTGCTTGTGAAGGACGTTTATTTTTGTGCTGCCATACCTCATTTTCTCATGGTATCTTTTTTAAATTGCATTTCTCAAGGGCTTTGTGTGCAATGAGGAACTTGGCTTGCAAATAAAAAATGTTTAAATTTTAAGACCAGATGCAGATTTTGGACTGAAGATAGCAGAAGAAATGTGTTTGTATCCCAGTTTATTTCCCGAAATAATAAAGAACAATAACAATGGTGAAAAACACTTCAGAAAGGCCATCTCCACTGAAACTGGGTAAGAGCCGCACATGCAGACCATGACGACAAAGTATAGGTGCCAAAAACAGTGAAATTAGCACCAAACTCAGGAAATCCTCAGCGTACTGGCACAAACATCCCTACTCTCTACAGTAAGGACGGCACTTCACAAGGTGGAGGCCCAATCCTGAAAGGCCCAACCCAGGATCTCCCCCTGGAATGCCGGAGCCAGGGGATTTGTATTGGCCGCAGCAAGGTCACTGAATTGAATTCAGGTTTATACTGCAGAGGAGGAGGAGCAGGTCAGTGTGTAGACTCGGAATTGCTCAAACATAGCATTTTCTCACAAGCAGGCTGACCACTGGGAAGAGGGAAGATAGAAGGCCAGTAAATTTGTTGGGGAAGACTTATATGCTATGCTGGAGCCAGCCTGTATCTGCTCTCTAGAGTAAATTTTCAAAAGTATGCATATTGATTGTTAAACACAGTCATTATTAAAAATTACATTACAGACTTATTTTTGAATTCAAGATACTTGCAGTCCCTGTTTACCTCCCTGGCTCTTCTCACACCAATCTCAGCTGGTCCTCAAAGAACTGTCCTCATTCAAAGATGTCAATTGTTATAGAATGAATTGTGTTCCCAAAAATTCCTATGTGGAAGCCCTAATCCCTAATGTGACTGTATTTGAAGATGGGGCCTTTAAGGAGGTAAATAGGTTAAATGAGGTCATAAGGGTGGGGCTCTAATCCCATAGAACAGGTGTCTTTATAAGAAGAGGAGGAGGCTGGGCCTGGTGGCTTATGCCTGTAATCCCAGCACTTTGGGAGGCTGAGGAGGGAGGCTCCATCCAGGCCGGGAGTTTGAGACTGGCCTGGCAATATAGACACTTGTCTCTACAAAAAAATAACATTAAACTGGCCAGGCGTGGTGGTACACACCTGTAGCCCTAGCTACTTGGATGGCTAAGGCAGGGGGATTACTTGAGCCCAGGAGTTTGAGACTGCAGTGAGCTATGATTGTGCTACTGTGCTACTTACTGCACTCCAGCCTGGGTGACAGAGTGAGATCCTGTTTCAAAAAAAAAAAAAAAAGAAAGTGACACCAGAGCTTTCTCTCTTCCTGTGTGCACAGAGGAAAAGCCGTGTGAGGAGACAGTACGAAGGCAGCCATCTATAAGCCAGGCAGAGAGGCTTCATCAGAACCAACTCTGCCAAGCACCTTTATCTTGGACTTCCAGCCTCCAGAGTTGAAGGATATACATTTCTGTTGTTTAAACCACCCAGTGGTCTTCTGTTATGGCTGCAGACTAATATAGTCATCACCTGAAAAGATGGGAAATTATCTATATACAGATATTTCAGACAAAAGAAAGAGAAATAGGAGCTCATCCATGTAGCATATAGAAAGTGCTCAATAATTATTATTATGTAAGATAGATAAATAATTTGCATCAGACTAACGGTTATTCCAGGAAGTAGAAAAAACATTTTAAACATACAATCTTCCATATTATAAAAACACTTAAAGAGAACATTATTTTCTTAAATGAGAGATCATAGAAGAAAAAATTAGAAACCAAGAGAAAAATAACCAGATAGAGAGGGGATTATAAGAAATGTTTAAGAATTTTTTCACAAATATCTTTGAAAACCTGGATAAACGGATGATTTTCAAGGAAAGTACATAAGACCACAATTGATCTCAGGTGTCAGAGAAAACTCACAAAGAACAATTGCAAGGAAGAAAAGGAAAAAAAAAGTATTGTGAAAGCATTACCCTTTAAGAAAAAGATTAAGGCTTGGGGTAGTTTAAAATGTGAATCTTTCAAACTTGAGAATAGATATCAAAGCTCCATATACAATGTCCCAGAATTAAGTCGAGGAAAGCTTCCAGTTGATTTTTATAAAACTACCACAACATTGAAACCAAATTCTGAAGAAAGGAAATTTCAAACCTAGCTTACTAAACTGGCAAAAACCCAAAGTTAAATGCCTGGCTATATAAATTTGTATAGTAAAACTGTGGTCCCCAACCCCTGGGCTGAGGACTGATACGGGTCCATGGCCTATTAGGAACCAGGCTGCACAGCAGGAGGTGAGCATCGGGTGAGGGAGTGAAGCTTCATCTGTATTTATAGCCACTCCCCATCACTTGCATCACTGCCTTAGCGCCACTTCCCCGCTCTCCCTGCCTGTGTCCATGGAAAAAATTGATTGTCTTGCATGAAACTTAGGAACCGGGCTACACAGCAGGCGGTGAGCTGCAGGCCAGGGAGTGAAGCTTCATATAACCACTCCCCACTGCTTGCATCACTGCCTGAGCTCCACCTTCTGCCTTCCCCATCTGTGGAAGAATTGTCTTCCATGAATCCGGTCCCTGTGCCAAAAACGTTGGGGATCATTGCAGTAGAATGTTGTGCAGCTTTAAAAAGAAAAGTGTAGAGCCATATTTATGTAAGGTGAAGATGAAGGTATCTTTATTATATGGAAATATCTTTAAAATATATTATTAAATAAAAAAAGCAAGATTCAGAACAGTGTTATATGTGTTCGTTTGAATTAGACATGCATAGATTTATGAACTGAGCATTTGATGAAGAAAATGTTGATGTTGGCAATTTGACATTAGGACTGGGAGGAAGAATCAGGTTTTATTGTATCTCTCTTTTTTATACTTTTAAAATTTTGTTTGTAGGCATGTATTTGTATTATTTTTGTTAAATCATTCATCAGATTCTTAACAATAAAGTGGAATTTGTGTAGTCAGTAAATTACCACTGTGTTTTCACAAGATAGCATATCAAATAAGATAGTTTTTTTCTTTTATCCTCTATTAGATGGAATCTCCAAGTGGAATTCCGCTCAATATTCCATAGAAAACTTGACCTTTCTCCTGGGTCGTGGGATTTGAAGAATACCAATCCTGTTTTACTGGAAATGCCCATTTCTTTAAAGGATTATTACTCATTTCATTTTCATCATATATTTCCACCTTTCTTTTTAGCTACTTAAAAATAGAACACTCTACTCTAGAACAAATCAGCATCAAAAAAATCTCACTCCCCTCGCAATATGTTAGAATTTTTGACCTTCCTTTAACATTCAAATAACACTTATGAAGTTTCTGAAAATCTTAGTTATCTGGCAACTGAACAGTTTATGTTAACTTTTTAAGGTTGGGGTGTTTGTTCAGTCTGATGGGTACTATGAGAGATACATCTGGAAAAATTTATAGAGTGGGTCCAGCTCTCTTGCACTGTGCCACATAAGCAGACACCATGTGCAGATAGTGGAATGTCTTCAGGGAGATGATTTTGCTTTTTGTAAGGAAAGAGTGTTTTGAACTGTTGTGTGAGAATTTCAGTGCCTGCAACATGCCAGGTGTCGTACTATGAATTACCAGATTAAATGATGTACAAGCAACAGTAATTCTAATATACAGAAAGTAGAAGAGACCAAGAAGTTAAGAGTCTAACCCTAGGGGCAAAGTTTCATTATCAGTTACGGATTTTGGAGATGTATATTGCCCAAGTGCTCCTAGAGTGGATGCTGCATTTTTAAAGGAACATTTGGCTATATGAGATGTGGGATTAAAATTTGTCCTACCTTGCTATTTTTGTCTATCTGACACCAGCTCCAGAAGTCAGACATGTATCATTTTTGGGGTCAGGAGGGGTGACTGAGTATCTACAACAGTGCTAAGAGAAGTGGAGGAATCCTCCTGGTTTCGGTCTGGGGATGCTTCCTTGGTCCTGGACTCTCTTCCAGCATTCTTGAGCCCTGGCTAATGAGGTGCTAATGGGCTGTTATTACTGGCTACTAGACCAAGGCATCAGAGAGACAGGCTGGTAAACACCCTTTGAAGTATGTGCCTAATCCTTTGAAGTGCGCTTCTAATGGGAAGATAAGCACATTTCCTGTCTTAGAGATCTGTAGTTTTGTGTCCTAACCCTATGTTACAGATTCTAGGCCAACACATTTGCTCTTTTCCAGGTAGCACTTAGAGAAGAAACTGAGTTAAAGGGATGGTCCCAGGGTTGGCTTTCTCATGTTTGATTCTGCTAACAATGCCTCACATAACAAACCTGCTTAGGTGATTTTCTGATATTCTGTCTTCAAGAGACATGTAGAAATATATGTCAAACCAGGGCAATATAAGCCCAAATGCCACTCTAAACTTTTCTCCTCTTTGACTTCCCTTTACTCTGCCTTCTTCAACACTCTCTATATGGTCAAAAGCTGTCTCTATTGGTCTTTTTGTTCCCAGTGCCCAGCACAGTGGTTTGTACATAACGAGTACAGGATCTATTTAATAAATGCATGGGTATGAATTAGTTTGTTATGTGGATTAATACCCTGAAGATGCTCTACCACATGATTCTGAAAACCAAAAATATTCTCTACTAGCAGAGCACCAGATATAGGATAATACAATACCTTCTAAACCTTTTAGTGTTTTGAGTATTTGTAGCTCATTTGCCTCAAATTAAATTCAGTGGGGATCCCCCAGACCAAGTTTTAGAGAAGGTCAGAAGGGAAGGGGACAGAAGATTTTCTGATTTCTAGGTCTGGTCTTGGATCACAGTCTAATTCAGTTAAGGGAGAATTTATTAATTAATTTATGCAATAAATTTATTTGCATTCATCCTCTCAGCAAATATTTCTTGAATACAGTAGTCTTGCCTTATTTGCAGGGAATACATTTCAAGACTCCCAGTGGATGTCTGAAAGTATGGATAGTACTGAACCCTATATATACTGTGTTTTTTCCTATAGTTACATACCTAGAATAAAGTTTAATTTATAAATTAAGCACAGTAAGAGATTAACAACAATAACTAATAACAAAATAGAATAATTGTAACAATGTAATGTACTAAAAGTTACATGAATGTTGTCTGTCTCTCTCTCTCTCAAAACATCTTATTGTATATAATATTTTCAGACCTTGTTTAACTGTGGATAACTGTAAATTTCTTCCCTGGTAGCCACAACATCCAATTGGTTACCAAGTCCTGCCATGTCTACCTCCTTAATGTTTCTGAAATTGTTTCCTTCTCTGCCTGTTAATAGTCACTGCTCTAATTTCAAATTCTTGTTATCACTTACTTGGACTTTTGCAATAGCTTCCTAGCTGATCTTGTTGCTTTGGAATGAATCATCTAATTCAGGGGTTGGCAAACAATATGGCTTATGGGCCAAATCCAGCCTGCCACATATTTTTTGTAAATAAAGTTTTATTGGAACACAGCCATGCCTATTCATTTACCTATTGTCTATGGCTGTTTTTGTGCTACAAGAGTAGAGTTGAGTAGTTGGGACAGAGACTGCATGGCCTACAAAGCCCAAAATAGCCTCTGATACAATCCATCCTCCACTCTGTAGTCAGAGTGGTATTTCAAAAACTCAAATCTCATTATGTTATTCCTGCTTAAAATCTTGCAACAACCTCTTATCCACAGAATAAAATTCAGATACTTCTATTCCGAGTATAATTCACAAGGTCATTATTCATTTGACCCCTGCCTACTTTTCTAGCCTCATCTTCTGCCATTTCTCCACTTGCTTACTGTATCCTATTATGATAATATACTTTCAGTGTCCCAGATTTTTGATGTTTTTCCTCAAGTTCTTGCTTCTGGCAAACACAGTCGTCTTTCAAGATTAGGCACAACTACTGGTGCTTAAGTAGGCTTTCTAGATCTCGCCAAGCAGAATTAAATACTTCCTTCCTGTGAATTTATCATTTCTTCTTTTTATCCTTATCATTAATAGTACCCATTTTACTTTGTTGTCATTTTAAATTACTTGTGTCTTTCCTTATAGATTATAAGCCCTCTTGGGAGACGTAGATGGTGTCTTATTTTTTCTAGTATCCCTTGTGCCTTGCACAGTGTCTTATGTATAATAAACACTCATGAAACATTTGCTGAATAAATAAATGAATGAATGAAAAAAAGAAACTGTGGGTAACTGAAACTGTGGATAGTAAAACCATGGCTAAGTGGGGGACTACTGTACTTTATTAAGGGCAAACCTCAACTAGCAGAATTAAAGGTAACATTTGAATGTTTACTTTTTAAATTTTTTAAAATAATAGACTTTATTTTTTTAGAGCAGTTTTAGGTTCACAGCAAAACTGAACAGAAAATACAGAGATTTCCCATTTCTCTCTGCCCCTGCATACATACAGTCTTCCTCACCATCAAAATCCCACCCTAGAGAAGTACATTTGTTACAATCAATGGATCTAGATTGACATGTCATCGTCACCCACAGTCCATAGATTACATTAGGTTCACTCTTGGTGTTGTACATTGTATGGGTTTTGACAAATGTATAATGACATGTATCTACCATTATATTAATAGTAACACACAGAATAGTTTCACTGCCCCCCAAATCCTCTGTGCTCTGCTTATTCACCCTCCCCTCCCCGCTAACCCCTGGTAACCATTGATCTTTTCACTGACTCCATAGTTTTGCTTTTTCTAGAATGCCATACAGTTGGAATCATACAATTATGTAGTCTTTTCAGTTTGGCTTCTTTCACTTAGTAAATCATACAATTATGTAGTCTTTTCAGTTTGGCTTCTTTCACTTAGTAATGGGGTGCATTTAAGTTTCCTCCATGTCTGTTCATGGCTTGATAGCTCATTTCTTTTTAGTGTAGAATACTATTCCATTGTCTGGATGTATCACAGTTTATTCATTCACCTACTAAAGGACATTTTAGTTGCTTTCAAGTTTGGGCAATTATGAATAAAGCTATATAAACATTCATGTATAGGTTTTTGTGTGGATATAAGTTTTCAACTCCTTTGGGTAAATAGTGCAATTGCTGGATCATGTGGTAAGAATTTTTTGTGTGTGTGTGAGAAACCACCAAACTGTTTTCCAAAGGGGCTATACCAATTTGCAGTCCCACCAGCAGTGAATGAGAGAGCCTATTGCTCCATATAGTTACCAGCATTTGGTGGTGTTAGTATTTTGGATTTTGCCATTATAATAGTTGTGTAGTAGTATCTTATTATTTTAATTTGCAATTTCCTAATGACATATGGTGTTTAGCATCTTCTCATATGCTTACTTGATTTGCTATCTGTATATCTTCTTTGGTGAGGTGTCTGTTCAGGTCTTTTGCCCATTTTAAAATCAGGTTGTTTGTTTTCTTATTGATGATTTTAAAGATGTCTTTGTATATTTTGGATAACAGTCCTTTATCAGATACATATTTTGCGAATGTTTTCTTCAAGTCTGTAGCTTGTCTTCTCATACTCTTGAGAGTGTCTTTTGTAGAATAGAAGTTTTTAATTTGAATGAAGTCCATCAATTCTTTTCATCATGGATTTTACCTTTGGTGTCATATCTAAAATGTCATTGCCATATCCAAGTTCACCTTGATTTTTTTCCTATGTTATCTTCTATAATATTTATAGTTTTTCATTTTACATTTAGGTCTGTGATCCATTTTCAGTTAATTTTGTGAAGGTATAAGGTCTGTGCCTAGATTCATTTTTTTTTTTTTTTTTGCATATGGCTATCCAGATCCAGCACTATTTTGTTTAAAAAAAACTGTCTTCTCTCCATTTATTGCCCATGCTCCTTTGTCAAAGACCAGTTGAACATATTTATGTGGGTCTATTTCTGAGCTCTCTATTCTGTTCTATTTGTCTATTAATATTTTTTCAACAATACCACACTGTCTTGTTTACTGTAGCTTTATAATAAGTCTTGGAGTCAGGTAGTGTCAGTCCTCCAATTTTGTTCTTCTCCTCCAGCATTGAATTACTTATTCTAGGTCTTTTGTCTCTCCATTTAAACTTTTGAATCAGTATATGACATCCACGACATAACTTGAAGAGCTTTTTGTTGAGGTTGTGTTTAATCTATAGGCCAAGTTGGGAAGAATTAATATCTTGACAATACTGAGTCTTCCTGTTCATGAATATATTAATAGAATGTCTATTTAGTTGTTTGTTTTCTTTCATCAGAGTTTCATAGTTTTCCTTATGTAGAGCTTATACATATTTTGTTAGATTTACATGTAAGTATTTCATTTTTGTGGGTGCTAATGTAAATGGTATTGTGTTTTAAATTTCAAATTCTACTTTTTCATTGCTAGTATATAGGGAAGTGATTGACTTTTGTTATTAACCTTGTATCTTGCAACCTTGCTATCATCACTTCTTAGTTCCAGGAGTTTTTATGTTGATTCTTTAAGATTTTCTACGTAGATGATTTTGTCATCTGTGAACAAAGACAATTTTATTTCTTCTTTCCCAATTGGTATAACTTTTAATTTCCTTTTCTTGTCTTATTGCATTAACTCTTATTGCATAACTCAGAGCCCTGCATGTAGTAGGTGCTTAGTAAATGTTTGTTGAATGTAGGTTGAATGTGGAAGAGTTGTATGCTGATGTGGCAAAGACAACATTGTGGCTTCAGGAAACCTG
The DNA here is from genome assembly GCF_041146395.1 of Eulemur rufifrons. Taxonomy (NCBI): domain Eukaryota; kingdom Metazoa; phylum Chordata; class Mammalia; order Primates; family Lemuridae; genus Eulemur; species Eulemur rufifrons. Next base: position 17,699,631 of record NC_091000.1, read on the forward strand.
AACCATGCAGACCACAGGAGTTCAGTCTGTGGGAGAATGGCAAGTGTTAGTGCAGATTCTTGCAATTAGAATGGAAAGAAGCTAAAGAGAAGTTCCAGTCTCTCCCAAGTCCCTGGGGACACATAGTTGATGCCTTAAGATGGGTAAGGTGTAAGACTTGATTCATAGGAATCTTTATTTTATTTCTCAGGGATTCCCTGCACCCCAACAACCAAGCTATGAAAATTTAGATTTTGTTAGGCAGATTCTTATTCCAAAATAGAATGCCAATTTGTGTTCTAGTAGTTTGGAATTGTGTCCCTCTTTACTTTATTTCAGTAATTTTTATGCTTTTTGAGACTTTCAATTAGCCAAGTCTCAAAATAGCAATAAAATCTTTCCTTGACAATGTCAACAACTCCTTTGAGAAGCCTCACCAACCCTACTCTCTTCCTGACGCTCCCATTCCCTCTACCTTTTGTTTTCCTTCGTTCTAGCACTTTGGTAGTATTTCCTTGAATAGACCTGTGTAGGCTAGCATCTGCCTCCTCTAGATTGCAAGTTCCCAGAGGGCAGACATGGTGTCAGTTTCATAAAGGTCTCTCCCCCGGGGGCCAGTAAAGTGACTTGCATAAGAGAGAGGTTCAGCAAGTGTTGGGTGTACAAATAATTTGATAATGACGATGGCTTAATAGCAGCAGTAAGGCAGTAAAGATGGACACATAATGACCTCAAAAGCAATTCAGAGATATTCTTGTTTGAAAAGGTTGAATAGGTGATACTGTTTAAACATTACATCATCTAAAAACTCAGTTTCCTATGGCAACTAGTGCAGGATTGAGAGGACATTTTGTGCAGTTCAGCAATGTGAGGGCAGCCACAGCTGGAAAGGGGGAAGGAACCAATGTTTGGAGGGAGGCCATGGAACAAGACAGGAAATCCTCAAAGACAGCTGTCCACTTGCACTCCTGGAAAGAGTGGGGAAATGGAAGGAGGGCAGGCCACCGTCGCAAATAACCGGTCACCCACTTCTAAAGCCAGCCACAGTGTTTGTGTGGGGAGGGTAATTTCTGATAAAAATAGAGGAAGATAGTTTTTTTTAAAGACTTAAACACTTTAAAAGCAACTGTGGGAAGTTTTAATCATAGGGTGGTTCTGTTTTCTGAAAGAAGAAAGAGACATTTCAATTTTAAATTCAGTGGGTTGAAATGATTGTGTCATTTCAGCTAGAGTGGAGCATGTCAGCAAGTGGACATGTTTTCATTGTGGAAAGTATGACTTGAAAATGTAACATTTTAAATTTAAAAAAGCGAATGATTTCTGTTGTTGGTTTTCTTCCTCCACAAGAACGATTAGAACTTTGCTGCATTTAGAAAGAAAAAGTAAAAATATCGGGCATCATATTCACCATTGTCATAGAAATAAAAGTCTTATTATGTGGGCTGGGATTTTTAATATGGTTAAGATGCACAGAAAATAGAACAAAAGTTGCCCCTTAGGAGAAAAACTTTGCTTAGAGGTATTGTTGAAAATTGGCTGTCTAGTTTATTTAAATATTAATATTTATGCTCTGACTATGGAAGGTAGTAGATAAAAAGAGGTGCTGACTAAATTGTAAGATCCTTGTTTTCCAGTTCCCTGTTTTATTTATCACCAAAACATCCTCTACCTTTTGTTGACCTATCAGACATTTGATGAAGATTTGCTGAATAAATGAATTTTAGGATGTTTGGAATGTTAAGTATGTATTAATCATTTAAAGATATCAGCCACCAGCAATTGTGTAATAATAATGATATTAATAATGATAAAAAGGCATTATTCTTTTAAAAGATTAATATAGATAGTAGAGGTATAAAAATCATGACTTTATAGACTGTCTTCTTGAAGCTGGCATTATTACGTGCTTGATTTAAACTGTCATTTCTGTAATATAAGAATATTCAGGACAGCATCCTTTTATAGAGCTATCAAACCAATAGCCAGATTAACTCTGCCCAGATGTGAATAAACACTCAGAACCATGAAGCTGTCAAGGTTATTGGTTCTGACTAAAAAGTGTCAAATAAATAAATTTCTGGTCAGAGTAATTAGTTGCTCTCTTTATTTAGCTAATCAAAAGATACAGCTAATTAGAAATTTATTGTGCTGACAAGAGATCTTTTCCAAAGTGATTTTTCTACTTCCCGTTAGAACTTTTGGCAAGTCCCTTTCTTTGGTAGCCAGCCCTTATATCCATGGCATTCTTTTGTTTAGACAGGAGAATATGTGTGTACCTATCAAGTAAGGTATATTATTTATAGCTTCTTTCTAGATGCGTAACAGGTTTTCTCCTACAGAAATTTCATTGACAAGCCAAGCTACTTTGTTCACAGTAACACATGACTTATGCCTCATAGTGCTCCTAGACTTGGAGCGTGGGGGAAAAGAATACAGATTTTTTACTGTGGATATTCTGAAGAGAATGAAACTAGTTTTTTCTTTTTTCATGACATTTGTGTTCAGGGAGATCTTTTTTTCTTGTTGTTGTTGGTTTTTCTTGTTTGTTTGTTCTTTTGTTGCGTTGCTTCACTAAATGGATTGTGTCAGCTTGGAGTTACTCTCTTTCGTAGGGCAGTGTCTTCCTACTTAGGGGGTCTGGGGTCTGACTGCCTGGACTCCAATTCCACTCCCGACATTATTTCCTGCAGGACTTCAGTTTAGCAACTCTGCTGCTCAATCTCTCTCAGTCTGGATTTTCTCATTTGTAAAATGGGGAAAATAATATTAATAGTAGGGCCTTTGAGCATTAAATGGGAGGCAACGAAGGCTCGTAGCTACCCACAGTAATGCATAGCAAGCATTTTGTGATTGTTGGTTCTCACAGCTGCAGCTGTTGGTATCTCTTCTACTTTGTTCACCCTAACTTCTTCTTATGCTTTTCTTTGTCTCATGTCAACTCTCTCACTTGATCTTTCCAAATATATTTGTTTTTCCTCTTCTGGTCAATTTATTTTGTATATGTGAACATACAACATGGCTTAGAAAGTAGTGGGACCACCTTCCATGTGAAATTTTTGGAGTAGATTGCATTATAATTATACCTCCTACAATATGTGTTGGAATAACTTATTAAAGCATCAAAACATTATTTTACCTGTAAAACAAACCTAGGTATACTCTCTTGCAATGATTCATATATTTCCCTCTGTGTTCCTGGGTATTAACCTCTGATCGTTGCAAATATTCACACAAACCTCTTACATGTGCCCTCTCCTTTGCTTCCTTCTCTGATTACTAGCTATTGATATTTTTATTCCCTTGCCATGTGTTAGAATTAACATTTTTTTCTAATGTTGCTTCTTTATGAAGCTCATTTCCCTTCTATTCTGTGCCCCAAATACCCTACGTTCAATCTGCTGCAGCTGCGGCTGCACAGGGAGCAGAGTTGGCATCGGTTCGGGGACGACAACAGGAGGAGGTCCCGCTCCTCCACTCCCGTGTTTCTGAGGTGTTGGACATGTGGCTATCTTATGTGCTAGTGACAAGGGAGGGATGGGGAAGGGATTGGAGGAGTTCTGTTTTCCAGGTGCTTCCTAAGACCCCCTGGATAACATCCAAGCTCCTGAACATAGTACACACATTCCCTAAGGCCTGGGCCCTTGTAGCCTCATCATCCCACTTGAAAATTTATACCCTGGTGAAACTACATGTCTTGCAGTTCCCAGCACATCATGCCCTGCTTTGAACCTATGCATCTTTGCTTACCCTCTTGGGTAATGTTCCTCTGCCCATCTTTACTTTGCTGACTCCAAGTCTCCAACCCCCCCTTCAAAGCTCAACCCAGGGATTGTCTCCTCTGGGAAGCCTTCCGTGATGGCTTTTCCCTTCTTCCCAGTAGGCCAAGTGGATTCCTCTGGATTCCACTGCATGCTGGATATAGCTCTGGCATTATATTCTCCCTTACTTTGAAATGATTGGTTTATGGGTCTCTGCTGGATTAAATGCCATGCAGCAGGGACCACGTATTATTCATTTCTGTATCCCCACCATGTAGCCTGGTATGCAGTACAGTGTACATTGGCCAGAGTTATTTGTAGAACTCTTAAATTGACCTCACTGGGATCCATGGGGATGGGGGCAGTGGTGAAATAATCCTTACTTCCTTTCCTGGGGCTTGCTTAATAGTGGCCTCACTTCGGAATTTCTTTCAGACAACTTAACTGGCTGGATAATCTAGCCCTTCTCTGATTTGCAGTCTTAGGCCAGAAGTGACTACATTTTCTAACTTGGAATTCATATCTTTATGTTGTTTGTAGATTTTTTAAATGTTGTAATACAGCTTGTTTGCCAAACGTATGTATTTTCCACTTACTCATTTCTTCTACAGAACGCTTATTAACACGATGGACTTTCTAAATGCATGAGACAAATGCCTACAAAATGCCTGAAACAAATGGGCCATACAGCAGATTTTCTCATAGAAGAAACCCGTAGGCACATAATAGAATGCCTTTCAGTACAAAAACAAACAAGCAATTACCTGAGCTGCTTCCTGTGGGAAACTCAGCATCCTACCACCCATGGTGATGACTTTTGTGATGGTTTTTTTTTTTTTTTAAGAGGGGTTGCATCACTCCAAGAAAATTCATCATATGTTTCTCAACAAATGCACATTTTATTTTCTTGGACAGAAAACAAAGTATATGTTTTTGTTCAACTTTATTTTCCTCTTTCTACTTTGTTTCTTTTGTTTTTAAAAAATGAATATTAAATATGCAGTTTTGAATAATAATAGGAAAAGGCTGAATGGTGGCTGTCATAGGCTGATAAGTGGGGAGAGAACTGTGTGTTCAAGAAACATCTGGAATGTTTGTGTTGTGGTAGTTGCCTAGAGTGTCTTCCTCTGGGCCTCAACATTAAGCAATGACTTCTAGAATTTAATTGACTCAGGATATGTTTAAATTGCAGATGTTTAAACTTATTATTAGTCTGGTAAAAACCATATTTGGGGGATCTGCTCTTGGTTTCCCTCTCTATATTACAATACCTTTTCTTTTCTTATATCATTTTATATTTTTCTAAAATATTATAAGAATGGAGAAGTGAAATAAATCATATTTGGAAATATTAGTGAGAAAAGACCTTGAAAATTCAAAAGGTGAAATATATATCTAGCACCAGTAGATAAAAATCTAGGTAAGAATTGATAACTCTAAATAATTTTTATTTTTCATTTTTTAATCGTAAATTAACAGTTCATAATTCTGGAAATTTATAGGGTATGAAGTGATGTTATGGGGAATGGGAGGTTACGGTCAAAGGGTGCAAAATCTCATTTAGAGAGGAGGAAGTTTTTTAGTTCCATTGTATAGGTGGTGAATACTGTCAATAATATTTTACATTTCAGTACAATTTTTAGAGTAACAACATTTTTTTTTGTTTTTTCTACTTAATATTAGATTTTGCATTTTTCTACTTAAGATTCAATACAATACTAGTCATTTTCCTGTCTGTATCTTCTGGTACTTCAGACTCAAATTTTGGCATTAGCTTCTTCAAGTATGTAGGAGAATCATCAATTCATCTTGAGCTTTTTATAAAAAATGATCTGTTTGAATTAAAAGTTCTCAAGTTTTACCTTGTCCTGAAAATTGCTCTATTTGTTGTTTTAATAATGGTAGTTTAAACTAAATAGTTTCATAAAATTTGAAATTTAAGAAGACATCGCTAACTTTGAAAAATGCATTTTAGATATGTGGATTAGAGATAAATTGTAGGGTCTTATGTACTTTCTGTCCTGAAATGACTATAAGATTTTAATAGAGAGTCTTTTAAGTTTCATTTTATAAATAATATTTTTTCAAATATCTACAGAAAACTATCTTGCTAATGCTGAGAATAAAACACTTTAAGGGTTCCATGATCATTAATTATTATTCTCTATTATATGGTTTTCTCCTTAAACCCTCTTGCTGCTCAATAGTAGGAAAAGAAATGTAATCCTTTAACTGTGGGGTTAGATACCAACAAAGACCCATTTTTTTTTTTTTGCCCATAGAAATTAAGAGACAAAATGTTACTCAGAGAGTTATAATCATATGGAGATGGGGTGCTCAGAAATAGTTTCTGAATTTCAAGTTGGAGATTGTCGGGTTGGCAATTTTGTCCAATTTGGTTGAGAATCTGAAAGCAGTTCCACATTTCTTCATCAGGAAGTCAGGCTGACTTGTGATGAAAGATGATGAAGACAAATCCTGAACAGGGCTTCCTGTTTGTTTAAACCCCCAACCCAGGAAAAAATCACTTCCAACTTTCTCTGTACAGTCATGGTAATATATTTTCGTTTCAGATTGTTAGCAGACTGTTCAGTTTGTACTTGGCATTTCAATCACAGTGAAAAAGGTGCAAGCCAGAAGACTCAATGAAGTCTCACTAGGAATCTGAAAGTTGGATAGACTTTTGAAACTAACCTCTGCTTCTTGTCTTTCTCTCTTTAGTAAACACATTATTCATCAAATCATATGTATTGATTATCTGTTCTATGGACAGGTTTGAATTGGTTACTGTGATGGACCTAAAGGAACACAATATGGCTTCTGTTCTCAGAGCCCACTCTTACTAAACAAAAAAAAAAAAAAAAAAATCAGGTTGGAATGTAGATGTAAATTTAAATTTAAAAATTGTCCCTACTCTGAAGGATTAGATTGTTTCCCTTCTAACATAAGTATTTTTACAAAATGAGATTTTTTCTTTGTGAATGATTTTTTTGGATATTAAACAATAGGAAAGAGGAAAAAGATTGAATGAAGAGCCACCTTTGGAGGAAGACTTAGAGGCTTTTTCCAGAATCCTAGGATATCCAAACCATGTTTGGGCAAGGCATTAAGAAAGACAGGAAATTTATCCCAGCTTTATTTATACAAGAAAAATTTGATTTAAAGAGTTGGCCTAAATGTACATTTCAAAATAGCTAGAAGAGAATAATTCAAATGTTCATAGAGAAAAGAAAAGATAAATATTTAAGGTGATGAATATCCCAATTACCCTGATATGACTGTATGAATGTATCAAATTATCAAATGTACCTGAAAATATGTACATCTAATGTCAATAAAAAAAATAAATTTTAAAAAAGTGCTGGGTTAAAGATCACTATTATATTTATGAACGGATTGACTAATTTTTTTCTGCTATTTATGTTATAAACCTTATGACCAGTATTAAAAATTTTTAGACAAGAAAAAATGGCAAGACTTGACACTTAGAATAATTGATTTTTAGAATATGCAAGATTAAATTATATTAAAATAGTAATGTAAATTCTATAAATGATACAAATAATTATAATATCCTTAACGTTAGTTATGCTATTAATGCTAATAGCTGACATGTATTGAGCGTCTACTTCACTCTGACTGCTGAATTAAATGCTGTACTTACATTGCTTATGCACCCCTGGGAGTAGCCCTGTGATACAGGGTGGGGGGATGCATTTCATAGAAGAAATTGGGACAAAGGTTAAGTAATTTTTCCATAATTGATTTCAGTGTCCATGCTTTAAACTTCTGCTCAAGTCTTTGCTTCTAAAGAACATTTGGAGTGCTGGTGGAACTTGGTCATAGTCAATTAGACCCTTAAACTAAGATACTTTTTAGCAGACCCACTGTCCTTCATAATGCTCGTTATTTTCACATGGACCCATGCTCAGGATGAAGGCCAAGTGGCTGTTGGTGATAGTATACTGAGTAACAATTTCATTGGGCAATTATTGCTCCGCATAGCTGTATAGGTATCTGATCAAGACGGATTGCCTCGATCAGACCAAAAAACTCACATTGCTCTATTTATCTCCTTTGTTCTCCCAAAGCCTTGTTAATTCAATGATTACATAACAATTTGGCATATGTGAGCTCTCTGACAAGGTCCAGAATCTCAAATTGTAAAAATACTTTAACTTAGGATCCAGAATGAAACAGATTGGCAGAGCAAATGTGCATCGTGCCTGACCCTCACTGGTTAGTCATTAATGACTTTGCCCCATACAGAATCCTGAGGCTAATGACTTCCCTTCTGCCATCTGACCAATTTACCTAATGAGGTTAAAAAAATGTACAAGAATGTTTTTTAATTGTACAGTAAGCAACATGCAATGCCATGTGTTCATTAGACATGATGCAGTGGGAGTATTTTTAAAATGTATTTTATTTTTTATTTTTTAGAGACAAGGTCTCACTCTGTTGCCCAGTCTGGAGTACAGTGGCACGATCGTAGCTCACTGCAGCCTTGAACTCCTGGGCTTCAAATGATCCTCCTGCCTTAGCTTCCTGAGTAACTAGGACTTCAGGTGTGTACCACTACACCCAGCTAATCTTTTTGTTTTGTTTAGAAATGGCATCTTTATATGTTGCCCAGGCTGGTCTTGAACTTGGAGTATTTTTTTGACCTGTGTTCTGCTGTCTTCCCTGGACAGTTGCATGTATTAAGGGAAGAGATGTGTCCGCCCAGGTGGGGATATAGGCCATCGTCATCAAGTTATCATTATCAGAGTATAGCTAAGCTTTTATCCAGTTTTTGTATACTGGAGCCACACACAATGTTGTGGAAAAAACAATCCTGACACTAAAATTGTTTAGAAATTCACTATAGTAAACTGTTGAAAATGTTCACTTTATGTAACCTAATAAAAAGCAGATTATAAAAGTAGTAGAACACAACCAGTCCCATAGAAAAAGAAAAAGCAAAGCAAAACAAAGACAACCAAAGAAACTAAAGGGGCTGAATATATTTACAAGATAGTGTGTGTGTGTGTGTGTGTGTGTGTGTGTGTGTTTAAGCTAAAAACTGAAAAAAATAGACACCAAGACATGAACTGTTTGTTCTGCTCCATTTGGCTAAGTTCTTAAAGGTTACAGGAAGAGAGTGTACTTATTGCTTAAGACGATGATAATTTATATTAAAAAATAAATACAAGCATGTGAGCAGGAAGGGGAAATTGCTTCACTAATTACCTGGTTATCTTATCAGGCCTCTAATTTTTTGGTTTTCTGGAATGCAAAGCAGGCTTCATGAGCAGTGTTCAGAGCTGCCTTGGCAGCAGCTAGCCGAGCTGAGTGAGCGGCGCTTTTTGTTTACTTTGCATTTGTGTTTCGTAAAGTGAGTGTCTGCCTGGGTGTGTTTGGTGCCCACGTCTTTCAGCCAAAGGTTGGAGGAGGAGCCAACTTCTTCCATCTGTGCTTTCAGTTAGCACAGCTGACCCTGCCCTCCTCCGTGGTCGGGCCAGGGCCTGACTGATTCTTCCCCACTCTGCAAGGCAAGCTCTGGAATCCAGAGTTCCTGCAAGGGAACGAGAAAGAGGTGACACCAGGTGAACCCATTTTCCTCAAAGGTAGCTTTGGGTGATGGAAGCCCTGAAGGTTCAGGTGCCCTTCCTTCAGGTCATGGGGTAATACAGGGGTCACCTCTCACAGGTGGACTTTATTCTCTTATCCATCATAGAAATAAGCATGTAGAAAATTTGTGGTTCTAGTAAAAAGCCCACAGAATCTATGTTTAAAAAGAGAAGCAAATAATGCTAAAATGCAATGTGGTATGTGTAATTAAAAATATTTATCTTCCTTTGATCTTGGGCAAAATAGACTAGTGTGTGGAAGCTAGTTGTTTTCCTAACTTAACTGTGGATTTTAACCTTAATCCCACTATTATTTTTTCCCAGAATCTCTATGTTCAAAACCCAATTTCTATTTCTTGATCTTCGAAAACTGTGATATTTGTGGACTCAATTTGCATAACCTGTGAATGAAACAACTGGTAGCCCAAATTAATATCATAGATTACAATAATTATTTTCATATATTATACATCTTTTTATCTTAAAGGAATATTTGGAATATTTAGGCAAATGACCACAATGGAAAATAATCATATATAACAACAATCAGGGTAACAAAAAACAGTAATAATGTAATAATAATATTAAATTACTCCAAATTTTGTGTTTTTTGAAAAGAAAATATAGGAGAGGAATACATTTCTTCCTAAGCCCCCTCATATGACTTTCATAAAAACATAGCTTTCAGATGTGATCCAGACACAGACTACCTATGGCAGTATTTCAACACAAAGTGACAGCTGCAATCAGGAATCAGCCACAGGCATTGCATAGGATCGCTTGTATTTTCTAAGATGTGTGTGTTTTAGAAAACCAACACAAAACTGATACATGAAAATCCTGGTAAGTAAGGTTGGTGATCCATTTAACAGAAATCTACTATAGATGAACAGTTTACATTGGACAGCTTCTTGATGTTGCTGGCCAGTACAGTGGGAGAAATTGCCAACTGAGAGTACATGTTATAGATTCTTAAATAACATTTTATATGGCTTCACATGTATTACTTCATTTTAGTCACATATAAACCCTGTGAGACAGATGGGGCACAAATTACATATTTTTACAAGGATGAGCAAAGTGTTTGAAATAGGTTAGGCGGTTTGACTACAATCAACTCTGCTATGAATCACCTCGAGCGAGGATTGGGACCAGGCCCTCCGACTTCAATTAGCCCATTGCTTTGGGCTGAGCTGGTGGGGATCCTTCTGCTTTCTCCTGTCCTCGCTCTCTGTCCCTGTGGTGTCACTTGCAGCCCACGACCAGCCTTGCTTCCTTCTCTCCCCTCTCCAATAGTCTCAAGGGTGGTGGGAATTAATAAGAATCTCTTCTTTGTAAAAAAGAGCTAGGAATCCATTCTTTTCTGAGCCCCTTCTTCACACAAGGCAACAGAGGCCCAGGTGCAAAAGCAGGACTGGGCTGCAGGTCAGGCCCTCTTTCTGCTCTGCCACGTTAGTTGACATCAGTGTAGCGAAGAGAAAGGAAAACTTCTATGTAACAACACAACTGATCACAGGTACTTCTGTCCCCAAAGGAGGGAAACACTTAATGGCTGGAAGTGATGGCTTTTTATTTAGAAAACTTCCTTGTTGTCTGCTGCGAGTGAAAAATGTAGGCCTCCCTTCCCCCATGCCCTGTGCGTGGTGGCGCTGGAAGGTCTGACGGCCACGCTGCAGCCTAGAGACATGCCAGCCAGGGAGCGCCACGCAGGCTGGGGTGGTAGGGACTTTTAAGAGGAGGGCGTGTCATAATGAATATTAATTAAAGGGCTGTGATGCCACCTCTTTGTTGAAATTAAAACTGCAGTGAAATCTGCTAAATAGATACTCCAGTGCCTTCGGTGAGTGGGGTTTAAAGGGGGTGAGGAATTGAAGAGGGATGACACTGGTTACACAGGTGTCTTCATTGGAAAAATGGAAATAACAGCTGGGGTTAAGGTCTAGATTTCAGTGGGTACGGAAAATTGTTCTAGACCATAGGGCATAAGCAGCACAGATCTGTAGAGATTTTGGGAAGGGCAACAATCTTCCTGTTGGATATGCATATGCAGATTTGATGGAAATCCCAAAGGTTATGGCGACTTAAGTTGACTTCTTCCTTACACAGAGAAGAGGCAAAAAGCCATTATTGCTCTCAAGAAATGCGAGAAGAGGTCATGGCCAGTCAGATATCCCACAAAGTCTCTTGGATTTGTGGAATTGTAGACACTAAGAGACTTTGAACATCAACTGGTTCAACCCTTCTCTGCTTCCTTCTCCTACTCACCTTTTTTGCAATAAAGGAATCTAAGACCCAGATTCAGGGTACACAAGGCCAAATGGCCTGTGGGTGGTCATGGGTGCAGGACGAGGCTCTGCCTGTGGATTCAGAATCAGAAGCCCTAGCTTCTGGGCTCCGCTGCATTTCCTAATTTTTCTTATCTTCTTGAACCTCAGTTCTCTCTTTGTAAAATGGGCAAAGTAAAATCACATCTCATCGGGGTTTTGTGGGGACAAGATGAGTTAATGTGGGATTTAAAAACAGTAAAGGAACGTTAAAGCATGTTATTGGTATTACTTAGGAGGTTATGTGAGGTGCCAGAAATTGTGTGGAGAGGATTATTTTGGCTTTCCTGAAAATGTATGGAAAAAAATCCGTCCATAGCAGTGGCATAATTGAAGTGACTTCCCTGTTCTGCGTGAGTGTGTGCGCGTGGGCTGATCCAGGCCACGGACAGGTGGTGAAGTGTATAGAGTGTCTTCTGGGATAAAGATCTTTTGTGCTCTTGGTAGGCCTTCTAAATAATACATTGTTTTTCTTCTTAAAAAATAGGAATTAGAATAAAATCTAACATTTCTTACTTTCTTTTAAGATAGTTAGGGATAATTCTTAATAAGTTAAGAAGTTCAAACACGTCATCCAGAGCAGCTTGAAGTCAACCCCTATTATCTTTTCCTGTGCATTTGAGAATCAAAGTCTGGGGGACTCTTGGTAGACCGAGTTTGAGGAACAGCAGGGCCCTGCCTGTCCCCAGGCTCAGGGACTGTGTCAGCTGCTTGCCCTCGCCTGGTCTCTTCTTGTCTCCTCATCACAGCCGGAGGGGACCGGTGGGAGAGAATTCTGGGGAGTGGTGGAAGGAGAGAGAGGTACAGATATGGGTCTGGGGGCTATACGTCGATGTGATTATCATTCCTATCAGAAAAATAGTCAAGATTCCTTTTCATCTTCCCTAAGCACTTTTGTATGAGGTGGAAAAAATGAGAAAGTTAGGGATATTACTTATCATGGTCATGCTTTAAATTTTATCTTTACTTAGATTTTCAGTTTCCAAAACTCTCTTAAAACTTCCAGTCTTCTTAAGCCTGAGTATTTTAACAGAAGCAGAGTTTCCTCCGTGAGAGTGATATTCCCGAGAAGTGTTTGCCTCTGGGGCTGAAAGGAGAGGGTCTGTTTTACAGCCCTGAGCAGAGAGCACTCCCCCTTCTGTTCAGCCAGTTGTGGGGAGGGATGTCCCCTTTTCATCTCAGAGGCAAGAAAATACCAAAGCAGATGACTTTGGCAGGTTCGCTGGAGGCTGGCGGCAGGTTGGCCGGGCTGGCAATCAGCGGCTTCCAGAGTTCAGCGTGACAGGAAGCTGGGGGCTGCCGCGCAGTCTGGTCATTTGTTAGGAGCAACCCAGACTGATGATTAGTGCTTGCAGCACTGGGAATGCACACATATCTGGCCCAGGGGACAGAGAGGTCCCAAAACATCCCAGACATTTCGTCGTCAGCCCTTTCATTCCCTCATCACTCAGGAAGTTAGAAAGAAAATGAAAACAAGCTAAAAAAAATTGTTTGAAAAAGCACCCAGGTCGTTTCTTTCATTTTCCATTTCCTTTTCCAAACACAAATTTTTCAACCTTCTAATGAAATGCTACGTCACAGATACAAGGGTATCGAGAATTATAATTGCATGTTCTGTACACAACCTTAGCCCCTCTGAGCGTGCAAGAAATAAGGAAGTGGACCATTTGATGATTCAACTTTCTCAAGAAAATGAATAATATTAACAAAATGATAATGAATTAGCAAGCTTCTTTGAAAGGGGAACATCTATGCTAGTTAGCATTATCTCGAAGCGCTAGAACGGTTGGTTAGAGGGCTACAGGCCCATCTTAGGCCCTGGGAAGTAGCAGCCCACACAGCACAGAAATGAGGGCTGGGTCACAGGCCTCCACGGCAGTGGCCACGTCCTCCTCCTGTCTGCTTAGCTGTGCTCCGCAGACACACCGTAATCACCCCAGCGGGTCTGAGGATCAAATGACGGCACTGCTGAAGGATTAAGAGCAATTCTATCCTCTTGGCTTGGACTTTGGAATTTTCATTAAAATGACCTTGGGTGTGGTGAGAAAGGAATTCCGGCAACAGGGATCAAGTCTTAAACATCTCACCTGGGAAAACAACCGAAGGGCCCCTTCGGAAAGAGCCTTCTTTCTGGGCCTCGAGCAGAGTTGTCACACTTGTTTTCCTAGATGTTTTTCACATGAGATTAGCCTCCAGATTTGTGAAGAGCGAGGTGTGGAAGGGTCTGAGGTAGGCCAAGTGAGGGTAAAAAATAAGCTGCAACACGCTAGTGGCAGACGGGCTTCTTCACATTGTTGAGGCTTCACAATGGTTGACTAGTCTGGAGACTGACCTCCGTCTTCCTCTGCTCGTCCCGCTGCTCTTGATGGAAGGAGCAGGAGCTCCCCCTGCACTTCCTGATGAGTTACTATGAAGAGTACTGTCTGCACGCAGAGACTGGGCTGGTCTTGCAGAGGCAGCAGCCCATGGTCCAGCAGACACAGATGGATTGGCTGCAAGCCTGAGACGTAGAATGGTAAACTGGAGAAAGGGTAGAGGCCTCAGAAATGTAATGATACCCAAAATGAGAGGACTTATTGAACCTAGGGGTGGTCTTGGGGACCTCAGACACAGATATGATTTAATATGACAGCAACAAACACAAAAAAACTGGATATAAATATCATAGAAGATACATACTATCACCACATTGAAAACTTTAAAATATTATTGAGAACAATTAAAGGAGATCCAAATAAATACCATGTTCATGGATTGGAAGATTCAATATTGTTAATATTTTAATTCTTCCCAAATTAATTGATAAAGTCAATTTAATAGCAATAAAAATTCCAGTAGGTTTTTTTTTAGGAGGTTAATCTGATAAGCTGATTCTAAAATTCACGTGAAAAGACATAAGAATAATCAGGACAAACTTGAAGCAGAATAAAGCTGGTGTACTTTTATTACCTAGTATCAAAATGTATTATACAGATATAGTAGTTGAGAGAATATGATATTGTCCTAAGAACAGACAAACTGGTCATTGGAATAGGATTGAGATTCCAGAAGTAGACCTACACTTATGTGGTCAAATGGTCTATTTACAAAAGTCACACTGCAGTAGAGCAGGGAAAGGATGATCCTTTCAATAAATGGTGCTGCATTTATTGGATACCCACATGGCAAAAAATGTGTCATATATCATATACACAAAAGTCAATTCCAGATGGACTGCAGATCTAAATGGGAAAGATAAAATAATAAAACATTTAGAAAAAATATAAGAGAACATCTTTCTGACTTTGGAGTAGGCAAACATGTTAAAACAAGAATCCAACACCCTATTAGCTGTGCAAATGAAAATGTAGGAGATTCCAATATTCTTATCACATAATTGATTTATTTTGGTAATAGTCCCATGTCAAGTCCATTGCATCGAGAAGATTGTCTGGTTTTAAGAACCCAAATTCTGTCTTATGAATTTTTTTTTAACATGTAAATGCAAGATCAGAATTCATCTTTGAGAAATGCTAAACCTACAAAGCTGTTCTAAATCGTCCTTATCTATGTTGTCTTCACGGATTGCTGAGTAGCTTGTTAGAATTGCTTCCCAAGCCTGTTTGGTAAAGAGGCAGGATGTTTGATTAATACAAAGGAAGTTTATTCTTTTGTCCACAGTGAATGTGCAGGTTCTTACTGCTTAGTTCAATACCTCTACTTGGTCCTATCTATATTTTTTAATTCTTTGAGGCTCTATTCAGAAAAGTTTGATACGTGATTTAGAGAAAGCATTTTCATTTGGAAGAGTAGTTTTAAGAATAAAATGCTGGGCTCCTGTAGCTGTTCTGATATAATTTTTATTATGTTGATAATGGTAAAAGAAGGAGGCTAACCAAAGTCTTTCTAATGGCAATGTTAAAACAGTTTTCCTTTATAGACAAATTATTAAGGGAGAAGCATTTATTTTAAAAGATGATTTTTAGTTCTATAGGCAGTCACATTGCTGAAAACAAAGTTGAAAAAAATTTCTGAGGCACAAAGCCAACTTTGAAAGTGAGAACCTACTGAGTTTCAACCAAACCCACTGACAATGCACTGCAGGTGGACACCACATGGGAGGATGAAAAAATGTGATTGTGAGGGTCATGTTGACAGTTCCCTATCCATAATCTATTCCTCTTAAATTTGATCTGTGCATCTGGTACATATTTCTGCATGTATTTTTACTGCAGGAGCTTAGAGTTCTTTAAGTAGGTCAAGAGTATGCTATGAAACCTCCTGTTGGGGAGAGATGGCAAACTGGTGTGAGTGGGCTGGCAAATGCCAGTGGCCTTGGGTTACACAGAGCCCTGTTAGAGTGTCTAAGGTTGTTTGGGGATCCCTGCATCTGAGAATAGGATCAGTAGGGACTATACTTCAAAAAGGACCAAGGATGCACCGTTTCCTTAAAAAAGCCAAAAAAAGTTCTGCTGATGCAGATTCAGTTCAGGACAGGGGAGCCAATGATCCTCTGCTACTATTGCCTATAATATGCTAAAAATAAATAATTTGATAATGGAAGAGCTGAAGACATATAATCAATAC
The DNA here is from genome assembly GCF_041146395.1 of Eulemur rufifrons. Taxonomy (NCBI): domain Eukaryota; kingdom Metazoa; phylum Chordata; class Mammalia; order Primates; family Lemuridae; genus Eulemur; species Eulemur rufifrons. The sequence goes on from NC_091000.1 coordinate 17,715,870, forward strand.
CCAGGGCTTACAGTGTGGACTGAGGTCTACTTGAGGGTACATGATCCCCAGTGGTGAGCACAAGTCAGGGTAGGTGTCTCAGCCTGCTTAAATCACTTTGCAGCAAATGCACCATCTTAATAACTACTTGAAGCGTAATTGACATAGATATCTATCCATGTTATTGTGGGGGAGAAAGGAAAACTTCCCCTTTGCCTCTGATGGTTCACTGAAAGATCAATGCACAACAATGCAGATTAATAAGAGAAAGAGATTACAAATTTATTTACCTATGGGGACAATCACAGAGTGATGACCCAGTATCCCAGTGGGGTCCAGAAGTCTATATACCCTCATTTTAGAAGGAAAGGGGAGATAATAAATATAGGTAATTCTGTTCAAGGGCAATAAATGGTTACTAGGGAGGATGAATAGATACTTGGAAGAATGAATGGATGGGGGGGTGGCGGCCCGGGGACGAATTAACTTTAAATGATTTTCTTTGGAAATTAAATTAACCTGAGAGACAAGTATCATCTTTAAAATGGGTTGGTCCAGGTCTGGTTGCATTCTTGATCTTCTTCCCTGCCATATATTAAGATAACAGGGAGGAGAAGGAAAGGAAATTGTTCTGATGGGTCTGTCTCGTTTTATGCAGATAGAGGGAAAGCCCTTTCCAAGGTCTGTTGATCTCTAAGGGCCTTTAATTTAAAATACTCTTTCTTTCAAGGAGTCATATTTTGGGGTGAAATTCCCTGAGCTCCTTCATTATCATCTTTGTAAATTGTGAAGTAGACCCTTAGGGAGAGCTGCTACATTTCTTATATTTTCTAGTAGAAAGTGTGGTTTAGAGTCTCATGTCAGGGGACATGGCTTGGTTTTAGGAAGTGTGACCCAGAGCAAGAGTTTGTAGTGGTTCTTCAACTTAGATTGGACAACGGTCTGAACTTCAAGGAATAGTGATGGGATTGTTTCAACAGCTTCAAAGTTCCTTTCCTCATGCTGAGTCCTTTCACTATCCTGCTGACATCATCCAGTTATACAGACGGGTCTCTGCTTTGTGTTAAAATGTGTCGTGTGTCTTTTTCTTAATTCATCCATTTATTCCTTCCTTCTTCTCTTCCTTCCTTCCTTTCTGTATTTCAAAGGGAATCAGAATATTTTATCCCAAAATATATTTCTTTGACATATTTTGAGATGGTTGCCACAGGGCCAGCAGACAGAAATAACTGTGCAAAGCTGTCTTTTGTCAGGGGAGATTTGCATCTGTAGAATCTGCACAGTGCAGCCAGACCTTGTCCAGATCTAGGAAAGATAAACTGAGAGTCTGACACCTTTAAAGGTCTAGAAAAAGAAGAACACCCCAAAAAACCATTGACCATCTATGCTCTCTGAGGGCTGCTACCTGTGAGGTTTCATGGACATAACAAGACCACCTTTCCAGCCAAGCCTCTTCCTTTCTCCCTCTCATAACCTGTCTTGCCACTAAAACCTGTTTTTGGCCATGCTCTGAGCCTACATTCTTTCTGTAACCTCAAGATGGTATAAAAACTTCTGCACCCCATTGGGGGTTGGATCTTCATTCTGAGGGCTCCTGTGTATACATGTTAAATAAATTTGTATGCTTTTTCTCCTATTAATCAATCTGCTTCATGTCAGTGATTTTCAGTGAACTCTAGGCCCCCTCACTTTCCTTTTCTTTCTCCCTCCCTTCCTCCCTCCCTCCCTCCCTTCCTCCCTTCCTTCCTTCCTTCCTTCCTTCCTTCCTTCCTTCTTCCTTATAAGCTTTCTAAAGTTGTATTTTAGCATTTTTTACGCCATTTTTTACTCACCCACATCTGCCATTTTGTCAGTGTTCAATCTTGGGCAACTTACCTCTTTGAGCCTCAGTTTTGTTACGTAAAACATGGGGAAAAATAAATGCCTTGTAATGTTGTTCTGAGGATTAAAAGAGCTAATGTAGATACAGCACTTAGAACAGTAGCTAACACATCGCAAGTGCTATATAGATGTTAGCTCTCATTTCTCCTTCTCATATTAAACAGAGAAATGAGCAATTGAAAATCTGCGCTGGAATTTGGTGTCAAAAAATTTGTCAATGTTCTCCTACAATTTTACCAATGTTCTGGCTTTACTACCTTTGAACATCCAGATTCAAGAGCAGATATAATCTCAAGTTATTAATGGTATTTGTTAGTCACCTATTATCCATGTTGTAGAACCAATGGGGTTCTAAACTGCAGCCTAGTTTAGAAAGGAGATGGTGAATGTGAACTCCCCATAGGTATATTCCATGGCCCTACACACATGTAGGGGTACTCAGGATATCTCTAGATAACATTTACATATATGTACCCAATGGTCCAAGGTGGGTATAGATTGTGTTGAATGAGTCTCCTGGTTTCTGGAGCTCAAAATCTCCCTGTTAGATGTGATTGGTGTTTCACCCCATCCCATCTTATGGAACATGAGCCTCACTCAGACCTGAGGAAGTGTCAGTGCTCTGCAAGCGCCACCGTTACCAAGCTGTTGGGTGAGCTTGGGTGTGGAGAGCATGCACCTGACATTGTGAGATGAACTCACACCCTGAGTGTCACCCCAGAGGCCATGAGCAAGAGTCTCCAGAGTCGGGTAGTCCCTGAGCTGTCACTAGAGGGTGCAGTATGGGCATACCTGTGAATTGCTCTCAGGATTTGTGTAAGTGACTCTTAGCTAATCCAAGGCTGGACTTGAAAGCTCTTGGAGGAGGCGAGAGAAATGCTGAAGAGCAAGAAAGACTGAAGAACCTAGAAAGGAAAGTTTTTTGAGAGAAATAATAGTGATGATAGCTATTAATACCTTTATTGAGCACTTATTAAGAGGCTGGTAGGATTTAAGTGCTTTTATCTCATTTAATCTTCACAGTCATCCCTTTCTCAGTTTTTGCTATGAATCAGATTTGAATTTTATTGAATACTTTTTTCCTATTTATTGAGATGCTCACACTTTTTTCTTCCTTAAATTTGTTAAAGTAATCATTTTATTGACAGAATTTCTAGTGACAAATTATTATAGCAAATCTGGAGTAAACTAAATTTGGCATAGAATATCATTATTATTAATTGTTGGATTTGGCTTGTTTAATATTTGGTTCGGCATTTTGCATCAATGTTCATGTGTGAGAGTAGCCTGTAATACTTCTTCTTTATACTGTCCTTCTTTAGTTTTGGTATCAAGAATGTAATAGTCTCATAAAATGAGATGAAAACATTTTGTCCTTTTGTATTTTTTGAAAGAATATGTATAAGATTGGACTTATCTGTTTCTTGAATGTTTTGGTAGAACTTATCTATACAACAATATTATCTCGGTAATTTTATTTTTCCCTTATGATAATTTTTTTTTACTTATTGTTTTGCTCAATTTCTTTAGTATTATATTTTCCTTTTTTTACATATGCAATGTTAGTGCAGTTTTCTATGAAGTTGTCCATTTTATCTAAATGATAGGCTTTTTCTTAGTATTCTCTCTTTAATTTCTGTTGTATATATAATGATGTCCACTTTTTATTCTTAATGTATATTTTTGGTTCTTGCTCTTCTATGTCTTTCTCTCTCTTTTTAATCTTTTTCAGTACTACCAAATGATTTTCTCATTTCAGGGCTGCCCCTAATATCTATGGGCAAAATTACAAATGGAGGTCCACATAGTATATGTCTACATACTTAAAAATTATAAGCCAAACTTCATAAATTCTTTGCCTAGGCCGATATCTAGAAGAGCTTTTCCAACATTTTCTTCTAGAATTCTTATGGTTTCATGTCTTAGATTTAAGTCTGTAGCCCATCTTGAATTAATTTTTGTGAGTGGTGAGAGATATGGATCCTGTTTCAGTCTTCTACATGTGCCTATCCAATTTTCCCAGCACCATTTATTGAATAGGGATTCTTTTCCCCAGTGTATATTGCTGTCTACTTTGTCAAGGATCAGATGGCAATATGTGGACAGTTTTATATCTGGGTTCTCTGTTCTGTTCCATTGATCTATGTCTCTATTTTTGTGCCAATACCATGCTGTTTTGGTTACTACAGACTTGCAGTATAGTTTCCCAAAGGCAATCACAGCAACAACAAAAATAAATAAATGGGACTTGATCAAATTAAAAAGCTTCTGCACAGCCAAGGAAACAATCAACAGAGCAAATAGACAACCTAAAGAATGGGGAAAATATTCACATGCTGTACCTCCAATAAAGAACTAATAACCAGAATCTACAAAGAACTTAAGTAAATTACACACACACACACACAAAAATCAAACAACTGCATGAAAAAGTGGGCAAAAGACATGAACAGAAGCTTTTCAAAAGAAGATAAATTAATGGCCGATAAACATATTAAAAAATGTTCAATGTCACTGATCATCAGAAAAACACAAATCAAAACCATAACGAGATATCACATAAACTCAGTGAGCATGGCTTTTATCAAAAAGTCCCAAAATAATAGGCACTGGCATGGATACAAAGAGAAAGGAACACTTATACACTGTTGGTGGGACTGCAAACTACTGCAACCTCTATGGAAAATAGTATAGAGATTCCTCAAAGAACTCAAAGTAGACCTACCATTTGATCCAGAAATGTCACCACTGGGTATTTACCCAAAGGAAAAAAAATCATTTTATCAAAAAGACACTTGCATTAGAATGTTTATTGCAGCATAATTCACTATTGGAAACATGTGGAGTCAACCCAAGTGCCCATCAATTGAGTAAATTTGGATTTTGACCTCATGATATGTAGTATAGGAGAGACAAGAATTGGATTTGCATATTAGGAGAATGGATTGTGTAATTGCTAATAAATAAAGAACATTTAAATGAACACTGGAAGTGGGAGGAGAGGAAGTAGATGGAAAGAACCAGTCAGATTTACGGTATTCATTATTAGACTTACGTTAATGTGATTTCCTCAAAGCCCAAAGTAGATTGTAACATTTATACTCTAGTGGCACACTACGCTTTTACTTCATTAAATTTATAACAATCTGTAACTATAATACATTTATATGGTAATTTATTTAATCTCTGTTCTGCCACTAATCTGTTAACTCTAAGAGTGTAGGAACTTTTGTTGCTTTCCTCGCTATTCTATCCCAAGTACTTTGTGTAGTGCTGGAATGGGGAGATGCCAAGTTGTTGAGTAAATGGATGGATGAATGAATGGATGAATAGGCAAGAATGATTCTCAGATTTCTAGCTTGAGACTCTGGGTAAATGCTGTGCCATTCACTATGTAGATAATGAAGAATGATTTATAGGCCTATGAGGGATGGAGGTTGGGACATGATGAGTTTGAAGTGCTTGTGTTCATGTGGGTGCAATTTCTGGCAGGTGTTGCAAGAAGGGAACTGAAGCTCATGAGAGAGATGGAAGCTGAAAACATTGATCTAACACTTGCTGGTTATGTAGGTGTAGCTGAAGTTCTGGGTGGAAGTGGGCTGATCCAGGGAAAGCAGATATGATAAGAGAGGGAGTGCCTGAACTGGAACCTTGGGGGTAATCAACATTTAAAAGGCAGACAAGGAGGAGCCTTGAAGGAATCTTAGAAGATGCTTCCTGAGGGGTAGAGGAAAAGGTGATGTTACCCAGACAGAAGAAAGCAAGAGAGTCAAATACAGCCAAGAAGTTTGCTAACATGTAATATGAACCAAAAAGTGTTCATTAGATTGGTCAACTCACATCTTGGCAGAAACAATATTAACTGTTTGAGCAAAACACCAGATTATCCTGGATGGAGGAGTAAGGCAGGGAGGAAATGGTGAGCGCATATAGCTTTTTTTCTGGACGCTCCTTTGTGAAATTATAGTGACTGTGAATGTGGTAGAGTGAAGATATAAATTCTGAGGGCAGAGCACTCCTTGAAGTTTTCACAGCTAAATTATGAACCAAGTAACCTTGCTGAAGAGAAAATATAAAGTGCTCATATTGAGTGTTATATCCAGTTCAGGACTTTAGAGTTTACGAAGAACTTGGGAAGGATTTCGAGGAGAATCCCATATCCAGTTCAGGACTTTAGAGTTTACGAAGAACTTGGGAAGGATTTCGAGGAGAATCCCATAGGTGGTATATGATCATGAAAGAAGACCTTGAGGACATTAAGTAGGACAACTATCTTCAACCATGAGGGGGGCTACTTCTCAGAAGAGGGGGCTATTTGTACTTCATCTCCCCAAAGGAAAAAACTTGGAAAAAGACTTCAGTTACACCATAATGAATTTAATTAAGAAAGCAAGATTTCCTGACATTGTGATTGAATGTTCAAACAAGTTACAAAAGTTGCAAGGAATTCTCTTCTTAGAGGTCTCAGAAATATAGCATTAAAAGTTTTGAAATAAGACCTTGAAGAGTAAAAATTGTTGATTTTGATTAATCCTTTTTGAGAGAGAATAGTTACGTGGTCAATGGCTCCGGTAGCTAAGGGACTGGCAATGCAACTCTATACAGCTATGCGGTCAGCCTCCTGCCAGCTAAATTGAGCTAATTTGACGCAAAGTGGTTGGTTGTGAGCCCTACAGAACCTTTACACATCTCAAACCCTGGAGGTGCTCACAGTACTTCCTGTGGGCTTCAAGTTTAGATCTAAGTAAACTTGAAAAATCCATCAGGCGTGGGCCAATTCTGGAATTCTGGAACGTAAGATAATTTGGACAAAAGCAGACACAAAGTGGAAATATCAGCGCACGATATGGCTTTGTGAAGTTTGGAGGCTTAAAACCTTATTTATTTTTCTCTCAAATTGAACTGAATGTATGAACAGCTCATTGTGGGTGGTTTATATACTGTCAGCACTTTATGGCATGGTGAGCCTCTACCCACGCCCACAACCAACTGTATTTTTTTGTTTTGGTGGGAAAAGAATATAAATCGACCATACTATCTTCATTCAAACACCCTTTTCTTAAAAATTTATCCTTGTGTAAGAAACATTTTGTTTCTTTCCTTTTTTAAAGGAATGATTTTATGAAATGTCTTTACAATGACATTTGTATCGTATTTAAAGATTTTGTTAGTATTACAATTATTGCATCTATAAAGATCTGTGTGAAAATGGGTTGAGGTAGATATTATTAAACTTACATACAGAGAAACTTACAAACAGAAGAGAGAGAGAGAGAGAGAGAGAGAGAGGGAAATGTTTACTTAATATAAGCTTTGGTTTCATGATGGTTCCCAAGTTTAAAATTGTGGTAAGCTTAGAAAGGATGTTGAGTTTTCTTTTACCTAACATAAATTGTTATTTAACAGTAATAAACAAGATAAGTAGCCATTTCCATGGGTGATTATGTTTATGTGTTTATCTTTGTAGATGTTTTCTATTCCATCTCCCTTTTCAGATTGATTCTGTGTTTACATTAGACCAAAAGGGGGACTTGAAAAGTAGGACCTAAAGCTGTGACAATACACCAGTTAGGGCCAGAGTAAAAATGTTGATTGATACTGAATAGAATACTTAGCTATTCTTCTAGGTTCATTAATTCATGATATATTCACTCAACTGATTTATTCTCTTATTCACATAGTGGCCACATAGTGTGCCAGGAATCCTGTTAAGCACTCGGGATGAGTAACACATGTTCCTTGCATTCCAGAAGCTTGCAATCTGTGAAAGGGAACCAGGTATATGAAAAAAATGAGGGCAACTATATTAGCGAGAACTCTTTGCGTTGCATGTGACTGAGACCCAACTTCAACTAGTTTAAAAAGAGTGGAGAATTTATTGGCTCACAGAATCTAGTGATGTTCTGAAGAAACAAAGCATGAAAACACACGGATGCAGCCAACCCTTAGGGACAAAAGTAATTTCCCTTAGGCTTGAATTAATTTCTTTTACCTCTGTGTTTTTCCTCCGAATGACACCTTTATTGTCCTTCTCCACAGGGCCGATTTACTCTCTGTGGTGGTGAACTCACTACTGAAAAGCACTGGCTATGAAGCCTATGCTTCCCACAAAGGAGAGGGACCAGCTCACTTCTGAAGCTTCAATTTAAAAAATTCTTGAGATGTTCTCTGATGAGCCTAGCTTGGGCCAGGGGTTCAATTCTAGATCAACCAAGTGTGGCCACTGAGAAAGTCTCTTGTAAAAATATGGCATCTTTTGACATAGCTACATGGATAGAGATGTGGCAGGCAATTGTGGAATAAGAGTTCCAGACTGATGGACCACATAGCTACCAGTGGCTGGAGCCAAAGTTTACTTCCTGGGATTCCAGGAATGGAGGAGGGGCAGAGGACGAGGCATCCAGATGCAAGGATGCCAGCTTACTGGTCTCTCCTGGCACTCCCCCATGGGATGAGAGCCCTGTGTCCCATTGCAGGCCAGAGGCACATAGGTGGGGAAGGGGGAAAAAACCCTTTATGGTTTTCCTGGGCTCTGAAACTCCCTTGATTTGGTTTGCGCTGATGTCTCCCTTCTATTCTCCTCTCTCTCAGCTGCTGAGTTCCTCCTGGTGGTATCCCCGGACTCCACCGATGTCAGTCCCTGTGGTCCACTCCTGATTAGCAGTCACCTTCCTCTCCACTCAGCCCAGCCCTCAACTCCTCCGCCGGGAAGGTCTGGTAAGCCTTGACTCCAGTCAGCCATCTTAAATTCTCTATGAGAAGACATGATTTTCTTAAAGGCCTGGCATTTTGAAAGAAGGTTTATGTATGTATATTTAAAAGAAGTATGTGTGAATTTTTATAGAAGTTATAAATTATATTTGCCCATACATTTTGTAATGTTTGCATGTACTGTTAAAGATGTTAGAAATTTGGCCTTTACATTAGTGTCTGATTTTTGAGAGACGGAGGAGGAAGGACTTTAGGCAAGACTAGATCAAGAGGGGAACTGGAAAAGTAGGGCTGAAGATAAAGATTCGGCTTTAAATTGGAAATGGAAACTACTTCCAGGAAGAAGTGATTCTAGGAACAGAAAAAATGGTTCCATATGTGGGTAGAAATTTTGAATGGTAACAATAAGGCTTAGTGTATTTCTAAACATATAAATTTATTTCAGAATTACATTATTTGAATCAATTGAACTTGAGAATTGGAATTGACAGTTGTGATATTAAACTATCGCATTCTTATTAAGCTTTTTGACTTGGGGTTTCCAAATATTAACAACTGCTGAATTAATTAGGGCATTAATTAGGGCTGTGTCTTTTATGTCTTTCAATGTGACTGGCTCAGTGTTAAGCACGTAGAAAGACTGACTTATTGATTGATTTCTAATAATCTGACAAGTATATTTTATGGAATATAGTAGATTTGTACTTAGGTAAAATATATTTAAATTGTCTAATTTCTCAACTGGAAAACTAAATTTATGTAATCAAGATTTTCTCTAAATAGTGAACTGATTCCCTACCTTTATAGTCAGTGCAGTGGACCAAGACCAATAACGTAGTGTGTGACTGGATATTTACTTTTGGTTCGGGGAAGATTTGCTTAAAGTGGAGCATATTTCAGGATGACAAAACAAGTTTCCCTGGCAAGTATGGTATCAAGCTTTTGTTTGGTTATACTTGATTATGTGCTTTGGCTGAAAAAGCCAAACATACGTTCCAATCCAATTTAGTCCCTGCTCAGAGTGGTTCTCCTTATTTGTCCAAGAGTTTCAGAACTAATGCTTTTTTAAAAAATTTTTTTATTTCTCCACTTCCTCTGAGCATTCAGTCTCCATGTATTTCAGTGACAACAGACACCCCAGGGATTTGGGTTTGATTCATGACTTCTATAGTCAAGAAGCAGGCCATTTTTTTAAAGTCATTTTTAATGGTGGCAAGTTGAATGCCAAGTTTCAAAGGATGAAATAAAATATCCTACTCTGATGGAGCCACATGCAATGTAGATATGTTTCCTGGCATAGAAGATGGAAAAATCACTTAGATTTCTATGTGCCATAGTGTGATCAGAATTCTTCCTGTTCACTGTCTACACTTCCAATAATCTCATATCTTTAATGTAAAAGTCTTTCACATATCCTATACTTTGCCTAAGAGAAAAATGCTTTTAGAATCTCAGTGTATATACTTATTTAATGCAGCTCATAGATTCAGATGTTTGACAAAGATAGTGAGAAATTTTAGGTTAAAAATAATTTTCACAAAAGAGCATTGTATTGTATGTTAAATTTATGAAACTATTTCAAAGAATCATGGAATCATACAATTGAGACGACAAAAATTCTTTTGCATAATTCCTTCTGCATTTGTTAAATGGTTCTCTCAATACTCCTGTTGCTTATGTGAATCACAGGATTCCCGACGATTTGATAAATATGAATATGAAGTTTAATATATTTAGATTTGAAAAAAGTCATCCAACAAGTGAGTCACAAGTGAGAAATAACCAACACAAATATGCTAGTTCCCCTAAACTCTGACTAAGAAAAAAGAAATGTGTTTAAGATTTTCTTTTCCAATTCTTTAAACAAAGAGTCATAGTAACATACTAATAGAACATTAGAGTTGAACAGAAAGCTCCTAGATGTGAGCTGGTCTAACCACTTAATTTTCAGATGAGAAAGGCAGGCCTAGAGAGTTGACCCAAACAAAGTGTGCCCATTCATCCACCCAGGAACCCCAGCCGGTCAGATCCTCAGTCAGCCCTGTGACCACCTACCATGAGAACTCATAACCACAACCATCACCATTTGTACACATGCTTACTAGCCAGGTAGCATGCTAGTGCTTTATTTAATCCTTTCCATAATTCAATGAGGTACTTAACATTAACCTCCCTGTTTGACAGGGGAAAAAAAAAAGAGAGAATTACAAGAGTGAATTCATTTCTTCAACCAAGTGTCTTAAGAGCTTTGAAGCCAGGTCTCCCTGACTTCAAAACCCCAACTCTCTTCAACTATTCTGTCATTAAATAATGGTGCTAAGGTGAGCTGATTGCCAGGTCTGGAAGCTTTAGAGCAAGCACATGACAAAACCAAAGCGGGTTTTTACTGGAATAACCTAATGCTGCTAAATGCGTATGTGACTTTAGAGGAAAATGGGCTGTGTTCATGTCGACAGAGCTCCTTTGAGTGGAGAAAACAGAGGATCCTGTACTTTGGTAGGTGGCCCTCTCTGCTGTAATTACCCTGATGCCTCTTCTCAGTCTTTCTTATCCTCCTCCCTGTTGTAAATCCTGATTTACAAGGAAGATGAAAGAGATAAGCAGATAGATAAAAATAGCAGCCCAGGAAGCCTTGCACTGATTCATTTTAGAATGGTTATTAAATAAATACGTGTACCAAACATTCTTCCTGACCTCATAAAACTTGTATTCTAGCGTGTATGTATGTGTGTGTGTGTGTGTGCGCGCGCGCGTAGGATACACATAAACAAGAAATTGTATTTGACCATAAATAACTGTTTACAGGGATATCTTCTCACATGAGTGAACACATTTGGGGTAGTTTTAGTGAACACATTTAGGTATAGTATTGATTTTCCCCCAACTAAATTCCTAGAAAGTTTGAAGGCCTAGATTTTGATTCTAGAAGATACTAGTGCTTATCTCTTAATTGATCAAAGGCCCTGCTATACTAAAATGGCTGTTCTCAAAAAGTGTTTTCCAAGATCTCTAAAACTTTACAAACACTTCATTTCTGTACATGTTATAGCTGTTTGCTGAAAAATTCATCTTGTAGAGGAATAAAAACTCCAGGTGCTATAGACTGGGTGAGAAAAGTAAAATAGGATGTGGTAGGAGAGAAATGGCAAAACAAGAGGGAAAAACTCCCTACTTTCTTCTGCCTGGAAATAAATATGCAGGAAGCTTTAATATGGCAGCTGTAGATTTTTCTTTTTAAGTTAAAAGCTATGGAGACGAAAAAACAAAAACAAAAACAAACTACATCTGGAAACATTTCAAGCAAAGGCACTGTAAAAAATTGCATTGGATGATATATTAGGAGATGAGCTGGTTGTAGCACTAAAACTCAAAGTAAGATAATTTATTTCTCTCTTATTTTATGTCTGGAGGAAAGAAGTACAATGTTAGTATCAAGGCTTTGCTCCACAAAGCCTTCAGGGACCTTGGTGCCTCTGGGCCGGGTATTTCACTACACATGGCCTCTATTTTTAAGATCACTTCAAGGTCCAAGAAGACTGTTTCAGCTCTAACCATCACATCACCTTCCAGGTGGCAGGAAGAAGGAAGGAGATGAGCCCAACCTCTCCCTTTAAGGACATTGGTCATAGGTGGCACATATCACTTCAATTTACATCCAGAATTTAGACAAATGGTCACACCTCGCTACAAAGAGGCTAGGAAAGACACTATTTCAGTTGGCCAAATGCCCACATAAAATTCAGGGATTCTATTACTATAGAAAATGAAAAAATAGTTAGAGACAACTATGGCAGTTTCTGCCATAGATGACTGTCATCCCGTCTCTGTCCCAAGTGTCACAAGTCTGTAATTTATGCCCAGTATGAGCATGCTTTCAATGAAACCTCTTCTTTCCAACTTGTTTCTGAGATGTGAAAACACCTCCTAACGCCCCCTCACTGTGGGTGAAGGGCAGTGTTAGGAAAAGGGGAACGCCGAATGGATTTGCAACTTGCTCTGGGCCTCACTAAAGTCCCACAGAAACAGTAGCATCATCTCAGCATGACCAGTTCCCCTCATCACGATGCGTTCAAAGTTGCAAAACAATTCAGGCTCCGTCAGGCACCTGGAATGCCATTGTGCCACGGCCTGCCTCAGTGTTCAGATTGAGAAACAGTTGGGCCCACAACTCCTGCTGCCTGACTTCCCGAGGATTTTCCTTTCTGGGGTTTTAATAGGTGTCATCGGCCCAGTAGGGGAGACTCTTGGCAAACTTGAGGCTTTTTCCTTCCAGAAGCTCACTGATCCTGCTTCTGTGAAAGGGCCAAGTTTGTCAGTGGGAAAAGAATTTTAAGAAGCATCATGAAGTGAACTGTTTTGCCATGCTCTGAATATTGAGCCTTAGTAGTAAAAGATTCTTACATTTTCAAACATGACATTGAATCATCCCTTTACATGATTAGCAAGTGGAGAGACAAGATGCAGGAGTTCACTTAGCTCTTTGAAAAGGAAAACTTTAGTAGACTTAGGTATGTTGGGAAAAAGTGAATCAAGATAGAGGTGCATTCAGTCTTTCATCGAACATTGGGATTATTTTTTCTAAGATCCTATATGCAAACAAAAGGAGTGCCATGGTCCCGTATATGCCTACAGAGATGACATTTATTCACAGGCATTTTTTCAAGTTAAATATTTGTTATTACTTGAGAGTTCACTTGTTCTTCATTTTTTTTTTTCTTCTTAGTCTCTTCCCTCACACACTTTATAAATGATCCAAATGTTCCACTCCCTGAGTGTAGGAAGACACAGGGCAGAAGGAGGGAAGAATGACAGGAACTTAGTGAAGGCCGTCAGAACCCTCTGCCAAGAGACGTTTTGGAGAGGATAATGATACTCACACAATAATGCTCTTCAGTTTCTTTTACCTTGAAGGCATCCAGCTACTGTGTGGAGTTTAAATTATCTATTTAAAAGCAACAATTTTAATTTTAATTGTTTATTCTTGAACACAGAAATATTTAGCTGGCCCAAGTCAGTTCTCAGATGTTGGTCAGTTTTCTGAGTTTTAAGAAAGCATTACTCATGACACCACGCAGAGCCTCTGTTCCTTGTCCTTTATGGCCAGGCCATAGTTATATCAGTTTCCAAATTCAGAACTGTGACAAAATTCCAGTAGAGTATCCAAAGTTGTTTTTATAGTCTTTGACAGAGGAGAAAAGAAAACGTATTGGGTAAAGCATGAGAGAGTTTTTCCTTCTGCTACACTTCCCCCCCAACCAGAAAGAAACACAATTAAAAACAAAGGAATCAGAAAATAAATGTGTGTCTGGGAATCTGACGGATTAATTTCCTTCTAATATACCTGCTTCAGTAAATGCCTGCAGGGGAAATGTTTGCCTGTTCCTCAAATGTCATAGCTTTCCTTCGGTCTCTCTTGGTGGATCCAGTTTCTCAGCAGTGCAATGTATTTCTCGTTGTTTCCAGTATTTTCAATGGACAAGAATCATCTGGTACCTAATCCATGGCTGGGCTGCAGGCTGAGTGCAGCTGGCCACAGCTGTGTTGGAGCAGCCTGAGAACAGAACTGTTCATAGAAGGTGATTTAAGAAGGTATTTGCAAGTGGTGCAGACCACGGGCTCTGTGCCAATCTCAGCCGGTGACGGGGCTATCCTTCTGTAGGCATTACCCTGGTTGTTGGTGGTCACAGAGATGGCGTTGAAAAGACAGTGGAGTATTCACTGCCCTGCTGGCCTGTTTTACGGCTGGGTCTCAACATCCCTGTGGTCGAATAGACCAGCCCAATACAGTGAAACCCTTTTCATTCATTCCTGCCTTTTGAGGCTTTTCACTACTAATTTTTCTTTGGAGAAATTCCAGCAGTGACACCATATTTTCGTTAATGCTGGAGTGTATATTTACATGGACTCTTTAAATAATTTGTGTGTAATTGATTCTGAAAAGCATGCAATGTCTTTTGTCGGGGGACTGCTGGTCCTAGAGTACAAACTCATGTCGCACTGTCACCCTGGGGCAGCAGGAGAGCTGGATTGATCAAGATGAAAAGGACAAAGAGTGTGAATTGTCAGGAAGGGCTTGGAAGGTACGTTTGGCTCTGGACAGACTAAGGGAAGGATGCGGAATTCGTGGAGTAAGGTAGTACTGGACGTCATAAGTTAGAAAGAGAAAAGGTCAAGTCTTGAGAAGAAGCAATACGATAGCAAGAATTCTTCAGTACTGAGATAGTAAAACAGGCGGGGTCGGGGCTCTAGAAGACGTAGGGGTGCCTGGATGGAGAAGACACTGAGATAAACTTTGGCAAAACAGAGGATGTTTTCACTTTTTCCTTTTATGTACTGCTGACTGTGTGTGGGTACTTGCTGCCAAAGGGAGAACTGTGGGCTGTCCCCTCCGGATTTAGCAAGGCCAGGGGTAGTCACCTTCTGGGAATAACTTATACGCATCTCTGACATTGGTAATGGCTCTATGATTATCTCTCATTTTGAAAATTCACTACCAGGTGAAGTTATTTTAGAACTTTACTTAAAAAATTTTCCCCAAAATAAACAGGGCATAATTTTACATCATTTTCAAAATTGAAAGAAGTGATTACATTAAACATTGTTTACCTTGCCTGCTGCTTCTCTTGGGATTGAATAAGAAAGCTTAATAGGAAAAATGAAGGGTCAGAATCGAAGAGTACTTCTCTTAAGTTTAATGTCTTCTGGGGTATTGTAGCGTAGCGTTTTCCTGAGAAGGCTAATTAAACCAGGCAGAACTGGCATGAATGATAGAACAGAAAAGGGATATTGCAGTTAAGGAAAAAGCTATGAAGATAAAGGCTGCCTGATACTGAAATTTCTTGACGGCATTAACAAAGATAGGGCGGCTTCAGCTAAGTCTCTTAAACTTTGTTGGTATATAGTATGAGAGGCAGGGTTACTTCCTCTGTCTCCTGTTCTCTTTTTCTCTCTGTCTCTCTCCCTCTCCCTCTCCCTCTTTGTGTCTCCGTCACCCGCTCTATATTTTCAGGGCAGTTGACAGATGCATGTGATGAGTACATGTGGAAGTTTGCCTGGGAGGCCAGTTAGAGGATTAGCAATCCAGACCTGACTTTTGGCATCTTCTCCGACTAGGTCAAAACCAACAAGTATAAAGGGCAGGGCCAACTCTTCCCTCTCAGTGGTTGCCAAGAAGGTCCAGGACATCAGGTAGCACAGGCCAAGAATTACCTTTCAGCATCCTTCGTGCACGTAAACACAGTTGAATTAGATGAACTGGTCATGCTGTTCACTGGGCAATAGTATTTCTCCTCCTCCACACACACTTAACCCTCTGTCTCCAAATAAAGCATTATTATCATTTTAAGTTCTTGCCTCAAAAAATTATGAGAGTTTTATGTACTTTTTTAAAAATTAGTGCTTATTGAGCGCTTTGTGCACACTGTACCAAACTCTTAAATTTTGCAGCAGGGAAAATTTGAAAGACATGACTCTTGCCAGGTGAATGTCTTTATATCTATAGTAACACCAAGGTATGTGTACCAGTATAAGAGATGCAGAAAAAGTAATTACAGTAAGGCTAGAGTTCAGGGAATTAAAAAGACAAATTTTTATGAAAACCAAACATTATGTATACACCAAATTTTCATGGGCTCTACTGCCTGATTTTTTTCCATGCACCTTTCTTGACATTGTAAACCTTAGGCCCTTAGGCATGGGTTGATACAGATACCTATAGGTTGATAGTTGATATGCACCCTTATTTATTTCCTACAGTTATTTTCTCTTAATTTCACAAGGTCACCAAAACCAGTGGGACAAAAGCAATGTGGACACTCTTAAAAAAAATACACACGTAATATTTGCATTTCTTATGAGAAAACCTAAATGAAAAAAGGTACTCAACACACAGAGGATGCTGGCAAAATACTTTATTATGCTGTGGCTTTGACCAGGTTACTAAATTTGCTGGCTAGAATGTGTTTTGTTGTAATTTTTAAATCATCTCTTGATCTCCCTTATACATTCTTTGTTATAACCCATTTTTCAGTCTTTAAGAGTTATGCAGAAATACATACCACATGCTGTCTGTGTGTCGATTAGGTTGGCTGGGAGGGTTTTAGGGAGAACATATGCAATTTTTCCACCACATTTTGTTGTTGAGATTATAGAAATTCTCTTTCTTGGTTCCAAAATGTGAGCCAGAAGGCTAGATCCCTGGCTGGTGGCATGGCACCAGCTTTCATGGGGCTGTATAGTCACTAGACTTGTAGGAAATTCATTTTTGTGGTCATGTGAATCAAACAGGATACTTAGTCTGATTTCTCAACAATTGTCACAATTCTTTCAGTCTAGGTAACGTGACTGGCTCATAGGCATTGCTGAGGCATTCCTTCTACACCTCTTGTCCTCACTTTTTTACATCCCAAAGTATAAAAATGAACATGACGAAATTATTTGACACTTGCTCTGGATAACAAGCTTCTTTCCATATATCCTTGCAATAGAAATATACATCAAATAATTGTGTCTGTTTTGTAATTCTTGTAATTTGGAACAATTATATTGAGTGTCCGTTAGACTTGGTTTTGGCTTTGTAACATAGTGCATAGCCAGGGTGTCGATTCAGGCCCTCCGTGGAGTCCACATATCCTTCTGCTATTAATGGCTATAACATGGTGTGAATGTTGAAACCAGAAAGTTCATTTTTGAAGTCTGAAAGCAGCTGACAATAGATGAGTGTAACAGAGCGAAGCTTGCTTCCAGCCTCAGCTGTTTCTGCTGCCAGGACATTCTTCTCCCATTACTTCATACGGACCAGATAGGAACAAAGGTGCTCTGAAGATATCCCCATGTTTTCTGCTAATAAAAAGAGCAAGATATAAGCTTACACGTTTAGAGTAACCACATAGCACGTGTTAAAAAGTTGCTAGTGATGTTCAGCTCCATAACTTACAGCAGCTTCTCAAACTTTACTGCGTCTGCAAATCCTTGGAGATCTAGTTGCTCTGAGGTGGGACCCAGGTATTTCAGAATTTAACAAGCTACCAGGAGATATGAATGCTACTGGTCTGTGGACCATACCTGGGTAGCAGTGAGCTACAGCGTGGTGCCGAGGTGGCCTAAATGTCAGGTCTAATAACAATATCAACAAGTTAGGCTGTCTCTGACCCATGGAAGTGGCTGCTTTCTGAGTCTTAGTTAACCTCCTTCTAAGTATTTGCTGTTGGTCAGAGGGCGGACCTCTTGGCCACAGGGGTATGACGGAACTAGGGCTGGAGGGTACATGGAATGATTTCAGGGTACTGAGATAACCTTTATACTTCCATAATTCCTTAAGCCTTACCAGTAGAGAGTCCTTTGTACAAATAGTCAATCTAAAATGTTAGATATTAGATTAAATTAGTTTAACTAGTTGTTTTGCTCATAACAGGAAATTGCTGATGGGAGAGATGGGTTGTTGAGGGAAGCATAGGATGAGACTGAGAGTTTAAGGACTGGAGAAAATAAAGAAAGGTAATTTTAGAGTATGTGGCATTTTGGAGAATAATTGACTTATGAGGGACAAAGGATAGCTCAGGAGAGAATGGGAGTGAGGGCTGGTTGGCCCAGTGGGGATCGGGGCATGTAGGCGGCCAGGTTGGGGTGGTTAGTGCTGGTACAAATGAGTGACATCACTAAAGACCAGCTCAAAATGCACATTCAGAGGTGGTGAACCAACTACATCATTTTTTTTTTTTTTTTTTTGTTTTTGAGATAGTCTTGCTCTGTCGCCTAGGCTAGAGTGCCATGGTGTCAGCCTAGCTCACAGCAACCTCAAACTCCTGGGCTCAAGCAATCCTCCTGCCTTACTCTCCTAAGGAGTTGGGACTACAGGCATGTACCACCATGCCCAGCTAATTTTTTCTATTTTCAGTAGAGATGGGGTCTTGCTCTTGCTCAGGCTGGTCTTGAACTCTTGACCTCAAGCAGTCCTCCTGCCTTGGCCTCCCAGAGTGCTAGGATTATAGGCATGAGTCACCGTGTCCCCCTCCCCCTTTTTTTAGATGGGAAACAACCTTATTTAAAAAAAAAAAAACTCTCTAAAGGAAACATTTTCTGTCTTTCTTTTCAAGTGGATCTCTCCTGGTTTAGCGAAGAAGAAAGGATTTTTCAGGGTTTATACCTGCTTGCAAATTGGGAATTCCAGAAATCTCACACTGTCTAGACCAATTTCCTTTCCAAATCTGGGATGCAGCACCTTGTTTTGAAAAGACAAAAAGAGATCAATTCTTAAATTTGTGTGTTTCCATTAGATTTATTTCAAGGGCACCAGGGTGACCTGAATGCTTGAAAAGGAGCAGAGTTTCTAGAAACTTTTGGAAGGAAAAGAACAATTAAAAAATATTTTGACCATTGTGTGGCTAGGATTCTCAGCTTCAGTAGGTCTGGGCCAGTTAATGGACATGAAATTATTATAAATATGCCATCAACTTCCACTTCAAATATATATGTATTTTACAGGGAATTGTGAGAATGAGAAGCTCGGAAGCAAGAGTGGGGAAATGATAGGTGTTATGTGCTTACTTATTGTAACTTCCTATATTTAGTTATATAATTACATTAGTGCCTAACTCCTTTAGGATCGAAGACTAGGTGATCTAGTGGAATAAGAGTTAGGAAATCAATCAAGTCCCATTTATTTATTTTTATTGTTGCTGTAATTGCCTTTGGGATCTTAGTCATAAATTCTTTACTTAGGCCAATATCTAGAAGAGTATTTCCTACATTTTCTTCTAGAATTCTTATGGTTTCATGCCTTACATTTAAGTCTTTTAACCATCTTGAATTAAATTTTGGGAGTGGAGAGAGATATTAATCCTGTTTCACCCTTCTGCAATTTTCCCAGCACCGTTTATTGAATAGGACTTCTTTTCCCCAGTGTATATTGTTGTCTGCTTTGTCAAATATCAGTTGGCTGTATGTGGATGGTTTTATATCTGGGTCCTCTGTTCTGTTCCATTGGTCTATGTCTCTATTTTTGTACAAATACCATGATGTTTTGGTTACTATAGCCTTGTAGTATAGTTTGAAGTCTGATAGTGTGGTGCCTCCAGATTTGTTCTTTTTGATTAAGATTGTTTTGGCTGTTTGGGCTCTCTTCTGGTTCCAAACAAAGCATAGACTCATTTTTTTCTAGATGTGTAAAATATGATGTTGGTATTCTGATGGGGATTGCAATGAATCTGTAAATCACTTTGGGTTGTATGCACATTTTCACAATGTTGATTTTACCAATCCATAAACATAATATGTTTTTCCATTTGGGTCATCTGCAATTTCTTTTCTCAGTGTTTCACAGCTTTCTTTGTAGAGATCTTTCACCTCCTTGGTTAAGTATGTTCCTAGGTCTTTTATTTTCTTTCTAGCTATTGTGAATGGTATTGAGTCTTTGATTTGACTCTCAGCTTGACTGTTATTGGTGTATAGAAATACTACTGATTTGTGTACATTGAGTTTGTAACCTGAGACTTTGCTGAATTTATCAATTCCAGGAGTCTGTTGGTGGAGTATTTAGGGTTTTCTAGAAATAAGATCATATTGTCAACAAAAAGTGATAGCTTGACTTCCTCTTTCCTGAGTCGGATACACTTTATTTGTTTCTCTGGCCTGATTGCTCTGGCTAAGACTTCCAACACCATGTTGAATAGGAGTAGTGGCAGCAAGCACCCTTGTCTTGTGCTAGGTGGGAATGCTTTCAACTTTTCCCTGTTCAGTATGATGTTGGCTGTGTCATGATGTATGTCGTGTATGGTTTTCATAATTTTGTGATATATTCCTTCATGTTTAGTTCATTGAGGGTTTTTATCATGAGAGGGTGCTGAATTTTGTCAAGTGCTTTTTCTGCATCTATCAAGATGATACTATGATCTTTGTTTTTGCTTCTGTTTATGTGGTGAATTACATTTATTGATTTATATATATTGAACTATCCTTGCATCACTGGGATGAAGCCCCCCAAAAAGCTGTTTGAAATCATTGTACACTTAAAAAAAAAGATTTAGGAAATCAGGACTCTGATTTGAATTTCTACCATTTAATTATAACAAATATATCACAAAACTTCATCTACTTCTTGGTGAACATGCTCCATGACCCCTAGTAATTGTATTTTAATAATAATGATTTAAAAGTAACAGTTACCATTTACTGGTGACACACTATGTGCCTAACACTAGGTTAGGCATATTAGAATTTTAATTAATTAAAGACTTCCCAAATAGCCTTTGTCCTACAAAGTGATTATACTCATGGCCATTCATTATAGCTTACATGTATATAGTGCTATAAAGCACTATAAATTATAAAATTCATAATAAAATAAAATAAAATTTATAATTGTAAAATTTACAAATTATAAATTAAAAATTATGAAATTTGTATGCTACCTTCTATAGGCTTTTATCAACCTATTCAATTCTCTACCAGAAGCTGGGAAAGGAAGTGGGGAGGGGGATGAGGAGAACTTGTTCAAGGGATACAAAAACACAGTGAGATAGAAGGAGTAAGTTCTGGTATTCAATAGTACAGTAGAGAAATTATAGTTAATGATAACTTATTGTATATTTCAAAACAACCAGAAGAGAAGAATTGTAATGTTCCTCACACAAAGAAAAGCTAAGTGTTTGAGGTGATGGAGATCCCAGTTACCTGATTTGATCGTTACACACTGTGTACAGGCATCATAATATCACAGGTACCCCCAAAGTATGTAAAATTATTATATATCAACATTTTAGGAAAGAAATTCTAATTTCCTTACACAAATTTCAATGAGGTTTCCTAAAATATCTTTACTGTGAATCAAAAATTCTTTGCTTGTGGGATAGAGAGAAAAGTGAAAATAGCATTTTCTTTCCTTTCTCTCAAATTCTGACTGGAAGAGTGAGACAGAGGCATCTGCGCAGAGCCCTTAGGCTGGAGATTGGTACCAACAGTCTTGGCCATATGAACCAGGTACCTGGTTTTTCTTCCATGTTTTTTCTTCCATGTTTTCCCCATTTTCTATTTTGCCTGTAGACTTAAGTTTTACCCCCTTAATATTGTACTTTCTTCTTTCATTTTGTCTTTTTAGAATTCATTCTGGTTGTATTGGCCTAGGTCTTCTGGTGGTGGACTTACCCTTGACACTATTTTTTGCCAACATTTTAAAACTCTCCTGATTCTGAAGGTGGTTGCAGTTGTATCCCAAATGATAAATACCAGAATGCCTCACACAGGTGGGCCTGGTAGATATTTCTTATTGAGAATCTAATACTTGTAATAATAACCTGTAATCACATCAACAAAACAATATGAAAATGTACTTAACATCATTATTCAACAGGTAACTTAAGTTAAAACCACAATGCAGCTCTACTATGCCTCCATTAGAATGACCAGAATTAAAAGACAATATCAAGTGTTGGTAAAGGTGGAATAGTTGGAATTTTCATATACTATTATTAGTGAGTGTGTCAACTGGTATAATCACTTTGAAAAAAAATATTTGGCAGAATCTATTAAAGTTGAATTAAATGAATAATTTATGTCCCAGGAATTTCACCTAGGTATACATTCAATAGAAATATGCACTTACCAAAAGACATGTCTAAGAGTTTATAGCAGCAGGATGAACAACTCAAATATTCAGCAGAAAGAGAATGAATAAACAAATTGTGTGTTTGTATAATGGAACACTGGTCAAAAATGAAAGTGAACCAACTGTTGTCACAGGCATCAACATAGATGAATCTCACAAACACAATTCTGAACAAAAGAAGGCAGATGCAAAACAGTACATGCTGCTAGATGACACTAAGTAACGTTAAATTCAGGCTGGTGTTTAGGAGTCAGGATGGGCTGCCCTTGGGAGTGTTAGTGGCTGGGAGGAACAGGAGGGAAGCTTCCAGGGTGCTGCTCGTGCTGTGTCTTTTCCCCCAGGTGATGGGCATTTGGGAGTGTTCACTTTGTGAAAATTCATTGAGCTGTATGCTTATTTGTGTACTTTCTACATTTGTGTTATTTTTCAAAAAACAGACAAAGGAACAATATCGAGTCCAACCTTTTCCGCATATATTTGTAAAACTGTTAGGCTAATGCAGGTGTTCTCAATGCCGGCTGCACTCTAGCATCACTCGAGGAACCATTAAAGCCAAGGTCCTACCCCCACAGAGGCTGAATTATTTGATCGAAGAGCTCACACGGTGATGCTAAAATATAGCCAGAGTTGAGAACTGCTAAACTAGAATAATTAATGTGAGTTCCTTCTTAAAATTTTTAAATTATGTATAGAGAAAATCACTATCCTCAAAACTCTTATAGTATAAGTGACTTTAGGACTGCATTATTAGACAACTTGTGAGTCAGGTAAATAATCAGCATGGATCCAACGGGAAGTTAGTTCACAATTCTTTATGAACTTAGACATGACACTGGTATTAGCAGCTTGCGTCCTGGCTGAGAGTGTTACTGGAGGCTAAATGCTGTGAGTTATCCTTCCACAGATAAATGTCAGGATAGCATTGCTCATGTGCTAGCTCTGTGTTTGTGAAATGTCCAAACCTTCTGTTTCAATTTTACCCTGCAGTTTTTCCCTCATGGAGGCCAGACCAAGAATTGCAAGCATCCTGGCCAGCTAATCATTGGGTGCCCTTTAAACCAATTATCCGTCCACTATTTATTTCAAGGGTTTAGAAGAACCAGATCTTGCTTTAATAAAAATTGTGTTAAATGCTATGTTGTATCCTGGAGATACTAGAACAGTAAAAAGACATTAGTAAAAAAACTGATGAAATTCGAATAACGTCTACAATCTAGTTAATAGTATTGTGCTAATGTTCTTTGTCAATTTCGACAAATGTCCCATAGTTCTGTCAGATGTTAACAGGAGAAACTGGGAATATAAAGGAATTACTCTCTTGATTACTTTCCTGCAAATCTAAAATTATTCCAAAATAAAACAAAACACTTAAAATTTTCTAGAACAAAATTAGTATGCCTTCTTTTTATTTTCAAAATAAGAAATTTATTATATGTTTTGAACACACAAAATATTTTAATATCCTTGCAATTTTATTTCATAGTTTTTCTATCACTCATTAGTAGAGAGTTTTACCAATCTGCTCATTAAATAGAGGATTGACTTACATGGATATAATAATAAAGTCTTGTAGAAAATACCCACAAAGGCTTCTGGTCTCTCCACTCCACCCCTGGCTTACATCAGCTAAACATTTGTGATATCTTGGTTTTTCTCACTCTTGTTTTCATTTGTGATATTCCAAGCTTCTCAGAAAGCATGTTAAGGAATGGAACACTTCAGTAACAGAGAAGCCTACTCCTGAGGTTTTGCAGACTTAAAAACAGGGACTATGGATGTACACACACAGTCAACTAGGATTAAAACTCAGTGCTTAATTGCATTGTTGAAAACTCCAAACTGGCTGGAAGTAACACAAAAGCAAATACTGAGATGATAGCTATAGGAGTTTAAGATATGAGTTACACATAGAAGAAATTTTAGACAACACTAAACATGTATAATGACATGGGCTCTCAAGGGGGCACACTAACTGTCAGGGGCTCTCCTGATGGACAGTGTCACTAGGTGTAGGTAGGTCTCCGTCCAGTGTCGGCATCATTGGCACATGCTGAAGGATTCTGGCATTTTGAATGTAAATTAAGGTTCACAACTTTATTTTGGTCTCCTACAACAAAACTTGTTTCCTGCTTGGCTCAGGATGATAATTTAGATCTCAGTTTAGATCTCAATGAACAGGTGAGTCAGATATTTATTTTGGTGCAGGAAATTCAAGGGCCTTGAACGCACACCCTGGAGGCAGCGCAAGGGCTCATTTGCGCCTTGGATGGAAATGCTGAGTGGCAGGTGCAGGAAGGCTGAGCACTGGTTTGCACAAGTTCTTTTGTCCACAGGAGTGAACTATATTGCCATGATGTGAAGAGTTGTGACTAGATACCAAATGGTAGGAATACTCCCAACATCCTTAGATAGAACCAACCACAACACATTCAGTAAGAGGAGAAATGGTTTCCACAAGACTGTGCTGGGTGCAGCTGTCATTGTGTTAGGAACCTGATCCTCCACATGACTGACTTTTATTGCCATGTATTCTATTTCATGGCCAAGAATATAAAATGTGATACGGACAAGACAAATTATGAAATCTGTAATGAGCATTAGTCATTCTTCTATTGGAAGCAAAAGTTTTTGAGCCATAGTCATTTTTCTGTTGGAAACCAAGTTTTTTGAGCCAAAAAGAACAGGATTTGTATCCTACCTCAGCCATTTGGTGTCTCTATGACCTTAGACAAGTTAATTGCCCATCTGAGACCCGGTGTCCTCATTTGTAAACTGGTGACAGTAATAATGCCTTTTTTACAGAGTTGCTATATGGGCAAAAACAGTACACACCAAGAGCACATGGTACATAAAGAGAACCAGCTACATGTTCATTCTCCCTGCCCACTTCTCCGAGCTCTCTGTAATACAGCCCGGGAACATAAACAGCTGCATCCCACACACAAACATGTATGTGCACATATAGACAACTTGCCCAGGCTTTGGCCACCCTTGGAGTTCCCATTCTATTTCTGATTTTCTTGGAGACTGTTTTCCTTCTCTTCCTCCTCCCTTTCTTCTCCCATTTCCTTCCTCCTCCCCTCCCTCCCCATACCTTCCTTCTCTCCTACTTCTCTTTCTCCTCCTCTCCTCTTTCTCCCATTCCTCTACCAGTTTTGCGGACTTTTTAACAAGTACTATGGGGAATGTACACACACACAATGACAACTAGGATTGGACTCGGTGCTTAATTGCGTTGTTGAAAACTTCATCCTCAGTCCCAAAGCAGCCCACTGGCTCTGAGTGACACAAAAGCAAACAGGAGGGTGATGTCATGTCATTGCTATCAGTGGGAAGACCCAAACTATCCCTTGTATGGCCTCATGCTGGACTATTTTCAGAACTAGTATGGTGGTTGATTACTTTGGATCAAGTTTTTATTTTTATTTTCCCACAAAGCTGAGGGTATCATAATCTCCATCTTGGGGGAATGAGGCAACTTTTCAGAAATATTTTTATCCTTTGATTATTCTGAAGGTTTTCATGATCCTCATTTCATTCCTTTAGTTAATTTTTAATTACAAACAAGTGTTGCCCCCAACTCCCCAAATCATAAGGAGATTACAGGGTTAGAGTGAGGTTGTTAGGGGTGAGGGCCCCATGTGCAGAAGGGGAGGAGGTGCAGGGAAAGAGGACTCACCTATGAGGGGCCCCGCTGTCCCTTGTCTGAGCCAGCAACAGGCCCTTAGGCACCCCAGGCCTACGCAGCAGGAATTTCTGCAGGGCTTTAAAAATCCCTGAAACATTCCGAGCTTACAGAACTCTGAAATTTACCTCTCTGAAACATTTGCAGTTTAGAAGGGCTCAATTTATTTTGCAGTCTCCCAAGCTGCTGCAGTGTGAACTTTTGTTAAAAGTTGCTGCCCCAGTTGTAGAAGTCTTGCAGGTCTTCAGGGAGTACATATTGGATGTTTGATGAGGGCTGAAGTGATGGTGCCTGACTCTTGGTGTATATGTCAAAATTTTTAAAATGTTGTAAGGGATTAGATGCAATATTGCTGAGACCCTTACAAGTAATGCAAATAGAGAAACTGAGATCATTCAGATGAACAAATATATAAAATAAATACATTTGTAAAATAACTGACCCTGCATCCAAGATAAGTTAGACATGTTTTCAACAAGTTGATGAATGCAGGAGGAGAAAGTGCATGTTTAGCTGAGATATGGAAAGTAATAAATGACATAGGAGTAGTGCTTTCAATGTGGAAAAGCCAAGAAATAGGTGAACTTTTCCCAGAAGGGAGGGAGGGCATGGTCACCCAGACTGTGCCTTGGGAGAAGGCTCAGAAACAGTGGGTACTCTGTCTAGACTGAGAGGGGATCTAGGATGTATGAAGGAAGTAAAGGGAGCTATATTTATTTTTCTGATATCATTTGCCAGGGCCTTTGTGATGTGTATGGATATTGGATGCCCAGATCCCCTCCCACTAAAGGTTGTTGCCCAGCCGCTGGGATTGCTGTCCATGGGGATTATCGCAGCTACACACAGCCGCCTTGCCAAAGGTCAAAGCCTTCCCGGGGTGGCAAACATCTAATGACTGATCTAAGAACGGTTATAAAAGTTCAGCCATTTTGGCCAGATGGGAAAATTCCGACAGCCTACTTTAGCTCTGAAGCTCCCAGTTGAGGCTGTCATCAAACCCTCAAGAAAGCTCAATTTTCCCTCTGCCCAATCCTGTTTCCTTCCTTACCCTTCCATTGGTGCTGATCCTAAGAGCATTCACGTCCTGCACACTAACTCCATCTCAGAGTTTGCTTCTTAGAGAACCCACCTGTGGCACTGTTTCAATATATTAAATTGTTTAATCCTCATAATAGCTCCCTGAGGTTGGTATTGTTAGCTCCTCTACACAGGTCACAGTTCAAGACTTCAAGAGGTTAAACAATTTGCCAGAAGTCACACACTGGCATCCCCACTCTGGTCTGTCCAACCACAATTCCATGTTCTTTTTATTATATAATGTTGCCTGCTATAAAAATTACCAGTATGCAGCTTCATGCATGTAAGGCAAAGACTGGGTAATCACTTGTGTACCTTCCTTCAATCAACAACTATTTACTAAACATTTACTAGTGTACCAGAAATTTTGTAGTTACAGAAGGAAGAAACATGAAATGTAAGATAGATTTGCTATCTACAAAAAGACCATGTAATCACAGGAAAAAATCTTGTTTCTGCTCTACAATGCCATTCTACAATTCCAAGATCAACTGTGACAGTATCTTTAAAGATGGAACTATATATATTTCAAATATAGTTTCTTTTGAAATTGTATAATTCAATTAGAGATTTTAAATAAATAAATGGGATATAAATGCAAAACAAACAAAACAATGTTCCTTTGAAGACTCAATAAAGACAGACACTAAAATAATTGCTCCCAAATTAGTATGACCAAGACAAACTGTAAAACATTGGAAGAAATTTTAAACATCTATGAAAGGTATATACTTGTATTGCTTATCAAATATATTGAAGTCTGCACTTTAAAGAGTGCAATTGGAAATTTTAAATGTTGCCTTTTGAGTATGGTTCATGCTAGACAGAAAAAGGCTGGATTCAAACTAAAAAAAAAAAAAATTTGGCCCAACATCAAAAGATTGGCAACTGAGTATACACTTGCATGTTTTGAGTTAGAACAAAATATTTAAGGTATGTATGTATGCATGCATCATTTTGCAGGATTCTCTGCTTCAAGCAACTTTTTCTGTTGGCCACAATTGCTATCAAACCCTGGTCCTCTACCATGTTTAAGACCATGTGTCCCCAAAATAGTATATCTCATAAAAAATATATCCAATAAAAGTTTACTATATGAATGAATCATCCAAAAATGTATGAGATAAAGATTATTTTATGTAATATATGATGTACATTATATGCAATACCACATGTAGATTTCTGTACAATCTCTAGTTTGTTTCACTGGGGACAGTATTCAACCTTTCTTCTTCTGAAAGAAAGAACACTTTTCATCTTTCTTTGTTAGTAAAGTTCTGAATGCATTTTGCTTTTTCACTTTTACTGTATTCATTTTTAGTGAAACATTAAAAACAGTTATATGATGAAGCGACATACTTGGAAAAAAAATAGTAGCTAAAACAACAGCAGAAACTTCCTATTTCTAAGTTAAAGTTGGTCAGAACTAGAACAGAAACAAACTCTTAATCTCATACAAAACTTCAACCGTTTAACTTTTCCTGTAAGTATACTGACCCTTAATCTGTAGTGACCTGCCATTTCACCCTGTCTCTTTTATCTTTGACTTTTCTCCCAAATCTTTGAATAGTAACAAACATGGTTTCCATTGTGGGCTCATCATTCTTTCCCACATGTGTAATATCTACTTTTAGAATTACTCCATTTGTAACATGCAGCTACACAGAAACAGTGTGCTAACTTAGCTTGCCCTAGGTGTATACTGATTTTCAACATGCAGTGGAGAGAGAAAGCAGACACAAAGACACAGAACTGCATCTGTCTTGGTGACTAAAAAGCTTGGGCTAAGATCATTAGAATTCCTTTCTAGATCTAAAATCCTAGAACTTTGCCATGTTTGATGAGAAAACAAGAGTGACATTGGTAGTAGGCAGTGTTTCTTTTCTACAAAGGAAAATTTTAAAAATAAAATTACAGTATAGAGAGTGTACATTTTGACTACATTGTTTTGTACATAAATCAAGATAAAAATAAATCAAATTTAAAGAAATAAAACAATTTAGAAATATATTGTTATTATTCTCCCTAAATATCAATATTTAATATCATTATTTACCATTATAGAGCTTACTAGAAAACCACCTTTGATCATCTTGAATTTTTTCCTAGGTCAAAAGTTTTTTGGTCTTAGTTGGTAATGGAAGAGCTTAAAGCTTCAGAATAATTCAATTTCTTTTCGAAGCTTTCCAATCCAGTTTTTGAATCTTTGTGTTGTCTGATTTCCTACAGCCAAAAGCCAAAGCTCCTTCATGCACATTTATATTATTAGAGAGAAGACAATTTCCTTAAAGCAAATAACAGGTAGTTTTGAGTTAATATTAAATATTATGTGCCTGGTACTGTGTCAGATGCTGTAAGACATATGAAGACATGGAGATACAGTAGAGGAGTTAATAATCTAGTTGAAGAGGCAAAATATATCAAATTGCTAATGTTTCAAATAACAAGGAATACATAAAAGTCAAAGTAACTGTCCTACAAATGCAGGGGAAGAACCCAATGGTTAAAGGAGGCTGGTTTTAGCTGAATCTCCGGGGTCAATTAGGATTTGGATGGATCAGAAGAGAGCCATTGGCATTCCAGGATTGGTGAGTGTGGGGAATAGGGATGACGGGCTGGATAGAAAAAGTTAAAAAATCCAAAGGTAGGAAATACAAAATCTGTTCAGAAAATAACTGATACATGAGTTTGGCAGAGGTTTTACAGAGGAAAGTAGTTAAAAGGATGCAATGAAGGAGATTTGGGTCAGATTAAAGGGTCGAGGTAAATATTGGGTTTCAGATGAAGGAGTTTTGGCTTGGGTATGTGCACCTGGTTTTCTTAAATTGTGTCCCATGAACATAAATTTTGAAAGATAGGAAGAAATGTACTATGGGGAAAGAAAAACAGTTCTTGAGGCAATAATTTGGCAAATATTCAAATGTTGAGTTAAAGTAGTTCATGTTTCTTTAAGAATTATTAATCTTTAGTATACTAATACATATTGCAAATTTCCAAGAGAGTGAGGGATATAGTATATAGTGTTGTCTAAACCTTCCTAAAAGGAAGGCTCATGGAATAAATATCTTGAATTGATGTGACTTGGTGAATGGTTAACTATATGAAGTAAGAAAAAGAATACATAAAGATAAAGGATGTTGAAGTTGAGAGATTATTAAAAAATCATTTTATAACCATTGCGATTATTTGTTAAACTGCTATTACATGCCAGGTACTGCAGATGAGGGACTGGGATGCAGAAGTTTAAGAAGTTTGTCCCGGGTCCTATAGATAATGTGGGTTGTCACAATAGTGCAATCACAGTATAGTGAAATGATGGATGGGGAGACACCAAAAACATAAATGAAAGGATGTGAAGTTGCTTTAATCACAAAGGATGTGGAAGCTTATGGTACCAATTACACCAGGCAGGAGGCAATGCAGCTCACGCCCAGATGGAGGTACAGGTGCAGGCAGCACATGCTACTCAGTGTGATGACTCTGCCAGATGAGATTTTTTTTCAATCTGTGTGTGACCTTCTGCTAGTCACTGAAGTCACTGGTACAAAATAACCTCCGCATACTCTTGAGTGCTTATGGTGCCACTGGGTGAATTTCAAAGGTCAATTTCCCAGGAATGGCATCGCTTACAAAGCCCTGGTTACAGGCCCAGGTGAAGTCCAGGCTTTACATAGTAACTGTTAGAGACAGCATTGAAATCCAGGTCTATTTTGTTTCAAGCCCTCGTTTTTCCTCTATACTTGACTGCTGATTATACTCTTTGCTCCATAGATTGGCCATCACTGCCCTTATGGCTAAACTTACTTTTGTTACGTTTTCCATGCAAAAGAAAATCAGTATATATGGATTCACTGGGTATCACATCCTGGTTGCTTTGTTTATAAAGAATTTATTCTATGGTTCTAAATCTCTGTCTTGTGCTAAGACTAAGGTGTTATAATGCACACAGCCCAAACTTTGCCAGGACAATCTCACCTAAAGAAATATTCTCAAGCTAATGTTAGACAGGCACTATTATAAGTTTTTAGATATTCTTTCTCATTAACTTCTAAGTAATGAGATGAGGTAAATATTATCATTATCACCATTTTTATATAAATAACACCGAGGCAATGTAGTATTCCTAAGTTCACACAGTTGCTAAATGGAGGGAGGTGGAACTTAAACCTAAGGGGTCAGACTTTAGTTTCCATATTTTTAACTCCTAGTCTGTCTCATGGTGGCCATGAAAATTAGTCTACAGTGCCAGTTTCTGTTTCAATTCAGTCTCCTTGTCATTTTCTGTTGCTGCTGCTGTACTGTCTCTGTCTCTTGGAAATCTTATGAGGCTGTTTCTTCTGTCACTTCCATTGTCATTGTGAGACTTCTGTTTTTTTGCTTGACATTTAATCTTGATGTTCTTCATTCAATGACAAAGTCTGTCCTAAGGACTTCTTTAGTCAACACTGTGGGGATGACGGAGTGTTGTTCTTTATATTGTTATAATGCTTTTGCCTTTTTTATTCCATTAAAAAAATTGTACCCTTGATATTCCAATGTTTTAAAACAAATATTCTCTTTCCTTCTGTTGAGAAACTTAGAAGTGATCTATTTAGAGATGGGTATATTTGATAGATGTTCAAATTTGTGCAAAATCTTTTCCATTAATAATTTTTATTATGAATACTTTTCCTAACTCTCTAAACTGCATCCTTTTTTTAAAATAAGACCAACACGTATTGTTCTTCTACTATATGCTAAGCGCTATGCTAGCAATGTAAAGGTAAATAAGAAAAAGTCCCAGTCTTCAGGTTCTCTGTGTCTCTGAGACAGATCTATGCAAATAAATAACTGTGGGGCGCCATGTGAAAAGTGCAATGCTAAAAGAATGTTAAAAGTAACTGGAAAATAGTGAATGATTTGGTGCTTTGGGAGATGAGCAGCAATTCACTAGCTGGGAGGGGAGCAAAGGGCACATTATCAAGTGTCTGGGTAGAAAACTGCTCCTACTCAAAAACTAAATACATTCTCTGAAAAAGATGGTCATTTCATTCTCAAAATATGACCAAAACATTTGTCATTTCATTCCAAACCTTTTCTGGATAATGTCTTTATAAATCCATTTCCTTGCCTGAGCTGCTCACATCGTTTTCAAGGAAAACTTGCCATACTACAGTCTCTGGCAAAGCAGCAGGACCCCACGACCCCTCCCTGCTTCCCAGTCGTTGGATGAACACCTGACCCAGGAACAACCAATCTCGTTGCCAATCAGTGATAAATTAAAATCTCCTTTTTGAGATTTTTTTTTTTATTAAGAAAGACAAAGATAATATACATGTTGATTCTTATTATCCATTCTTACATTGGAAAAAATCTTCCTATAATTTCTTCTGCCTTAGCCCCTTTGGACTCAACTCAGTAGGGAAAACACACACATACACACACACACACACACACACACACACTATTGTGTCTTGCTGATGTCTACTCAATAATTTAACGGAGAGTTATTTTCTATTTCTGGTGTACATAGAGCTGAATCGACAGTCATGAACCCTAATCCTCTATGGCATAGTGTGAGAAATTTCTCAATAACCCTTGTAAAATGTCCCTATACATTTTTCCAATGTGGAGACAAGAGGGCAGATTAAATACTTCCCATAACAACTTATATTTACCGTGTTATTAATAGGTTGACTCCCTATTGTCTGTCTTAAATCAGGCATGATTGTGAGCTTTGTATCATGAATGGTAAAGTGGGCTTTTTGCCAATTCAAAGGGACACACGCAGCACACACACTCATACACACGGATGCACTGCACTCACGCTCTGATTTTTTTTTAAAGGGATAAATAGTAATGACTAAAGGCAGTTGAAATGAGCATAGTTGAGAGGTGTTGCTTATTTATTTTTATAACATGTATATTTATGTAATTTCAAGAAATTAAGTGAACACAGAAAGTTGCTAATGTCTTAAGATCTTATTGTATATAAACAAGGAATCACAATAAGAGGAAGTCTATTTATGTCCTTTCTTGGTGGTCAAATACACTGATTACTGCAACTAAAGTGTGATACTGATTACACAGACGTTTACACCATTTTTGCCGTGATTACAGCCTGCTCATCCCTCACTTATAAACAGCTACAGCTTATTCTTTGTCTGTTTGAAGGAGAGGCACATGATACCATTTTACACATATGAATGATCTTTATTTTTATTTTTGATAAACAGAAGCCAAAGTTGGAGCATTCCACTGAGCAACAACTTAGAGTTGTTTCTGGTTTTGCGTGAGAGTGCATTTGGTGCATTTTAACTTTAACTTTCCAAACTTTTTTTTTTCCCTTTGGATTTATGAGTTCTTTCCTTATGCTTCAGAGATTCACTTAACAGGGATATGCCGGGCCCTCAAGGTCCCCGTGGTTTATGGTGTGGGGCCAACAGACAGCCCCGTGACACGCCCCTGCCTCACAACGCGCTGCAGTGTCGAATGCACCAATTGCGTGAGACGGCACACAAGACCACATAATAGAGGGGATTACGAGAGAACAAAAATTTCTTTGCTTTATTTATAGTATCATTGTGGAAGGATGAAAAGCTACAAGTCAGCTTTGCCTGGGTGTGGACGTGCAATAATCCACTCAGAACTGTGATTGTTCCCTTGACTTTGCCTTGTCAAAGCTTCTGTGGATTATTACTTCATAATGTTTGGACAAACATCAATTAATGTACATCAAAACGTTTCCATTTGTGTCCCTCTATGAAAGGAGGAGACCCCAAAGACACACGGGGTTGGAGACGCTCGCATGGGGCTTACGGGAGGCCGGGCTGTGCAGACGGCACAGGTGTGCTGCTAGGTACGCGTTGGAAATTCTGCATTTCGTACGGGGCTTGGAGTAATTATCAAACCAGACCTCTGAAGAGTAGCTTATTGGAAAGCTTAGCTATTAGGAGGACTTTTGCTTTAAACCTAGAAAATTAGTTGTTGAAAATCAGATGAAGCTTGTGAATCTGGCTGTTGAAATCGGAAGCAGCAGAAGTTATGTTAGTTTTCATAGTCACTTGAGAACTTTTTAATCTTTTAAAAAATTTCTCAGAGAGTTTAAGATGGAACCTCTTTCAAACGACATGAATAATAGACATATACTTAGCATAAATGTCTGAAAATATTTATATAATAGTTAATGTCTAAGAAAAATATTCCCAAAGTCATACTATATTATGGAGTTTTAAATATATGCTATTTTTTTTTTTTTTTGCTGTTTGGTTTATTGTTATAGGGATATTTTCTACCTGTGATGCAAATTCGTGGCCAAACCTTTATTGGTCTTTATTGTCACTTATAAAACATTGACAACAGATTCTTGTCCACTGCCGCTCCAAATATCTGATATTCAGTATGCGTTTATCTGCTAATAATGTGTCTGTATTTATGTGGCAAGGCCTCCCAATATATTAATGGTGTTATTAAACACTGTCAATAATTTGAAAAGGCACAATGGAATAAACCAAGAATAACAACATTTTTAGGATTTTTTAATATATTATTATCACTGAGGCCTGGGGGATTTCACTAATAAGCTTCAATAATCAAATCAGGCCAATTTGCTGTCTTCACAAATCCACTTGATTAGAGTCGTATTAAAAGCACACCTACACTCATAGATTGTCTCATAAATCAAACTGAACCATTGCTTTTTGCATTAATTTCTTTTGTGAATAATTTTTTTAGCAAAATTGTAATAATGGTCTGGGTGCGGTGGCTCACGCTTGTAATCCTAGCACTCTGGGAGGCTGAGGCGGGAGCATCACTTGAGCCCAGGAGTTTGAGGTTGCTGTGAGCTAGGCTGACACCATGGCACTCACTCTAGCCCAGGCAACAAAACGAGACTCTGTCTCAAAAAAAAAAAAAAAAAAAAAAAAAAAAAATTGTAATAATGTTCTTGCAGTAAGGAAATAATTATAGCTGGGTTTCAACAAGAAAAAACTCCTTTTGTACAGAGTAGGGGTGTTTGAAATGCAAGAGTCATTTGTTGCCTATTAGCCTAAATAAATTGACAGTCAGATGGCCCACTTAGAGAAAAGGGAGAAATCTTGGTGCTCTGAAGGGACAGAACCATGAACGGAGCTATTTATGGTTCAACTTAAAACAAAGGTGGGTATGACTTCGAAGACACATTTGACGGTGAGGTGGGACAGCATAACATACACATTTTTCACTTTCAACGGAGACATTCTTTAGCTCCCAGAATGGGTAAAGTTGACATTGTACTCTTCTTCCATCTTAGCCTGGCCATCTGAGACGGGTGACTAGGGCAAAGGCCTTACCTGGGGCCTCTTGTGCAACCCCTATGTTCTCTCCACATTTAAATATCATGCGATCAGATTTCTGCCTTTCTGTTATGTATATAACTGCAACCACAGGGGACCTCTTTCAATATGAGCTGATCATTCAAGTCAGTTAGCTTCTATTATCTGCGTGGAGGGAAAGCTATTCCGTAAAGGCCCTGTATTGTATTTGTGTTGTGTACAACTGACCTTTAAGAGATATGCTTCCAGATATGCAAGAAATTGTCTTCTGTTTTTGGCTCTGTGGACTGTGCCACGGTGGTTTGCTCACTCAATTCAGCTGGAACATTGGAATCCTGTACCTATTTGGAATTCCAATATGGGCCCCAGAGAAAGAAAATTTGGTCCAGTGGGGAAAAAAACCAATATGGGCTTTGAAGTCTGAGAGAACTGGCTTTTATTTTTTTTTTTAATTATTTCAACATATTATGGGGGCACAAATGTTTAGGTTATGTATATTGCCTTTGCCCCACCCGAGTCAGAGCTTCAAGCGTGTCCATCCCCCAGACAGTGCGCCACCGCACTCATTAGGTGTGTATAGAACTGGCTTTTGATGCTGTCTCTGCAATGCTTATCAAAAGGTTGTCAGTGACAAGGACTAGTGACACTGTATGACATGTCCAGCAGCTCTTTTGGCATTTGATAGAAGCCCAATGAGAGGAATCTATCTTGGAAAAATAGTTCATTTCTTCCATTTTAGCTCCCTAATCCTGTAGTTTTAGTTTCATCTTATGTGGAAATGCCAGGTAAGCTGATGTCTCCCACTTATGGAACTTGTGGATGTAGAAGGGGGCAGAGTGGGGAAAGAATAACAAAGATGAAGGAAAATATTGAGGACCAATGAGATATTACCAGAATCATAGCCATTTATTTGACAGTAAGATTTTTTTTAAGACCTTTCACAATAGGAAAGCGGATTTAATTCATCCCAACAGGCAGTTGCATTTCTTATACATTGCACACTCTATTGTGTGGATAAAGGGTCACTCTATCTATCACAAGCTTGGGTGAAACTTTCCTATGCTGCCTTGGGGAGAGCTCCCTGACCTGGTTAAATTTAATGTACTTTGGTGAAAACATTTATTTAAGAAGATATTAGACTTCCAAGGTCTTTTTCTGTCAACTTGCTTTCATTGGTTGCCTATCACATGGGTATATCATTTTTAGACACTAAATGAAAAGCATGTGTAACAGAGCATAGAAATGTACTTTTATTCCATGTTACTGTGGGTAATGTCCAATATGAAATATGGGTTTTCTTGAAGTAGAACACACTATTTTAATTATTACATGCAGTTTGGATACATGAATATTTATACAATTAGAAACTTGGAAGCATAGCTCAAATTCTTTCTAGTTGGACTCTGACATAGGCATTTTTCCCCCAATCTGGTCTATAAATGCAGACCAAAAGATGAAATATTGTGGCAGCCTTAAATTCATTGGTTCTAGAGAAAAATGTTACAAAGGTGGTCACATGAAATAAAATTGTTTTTTAGCACTGAGCCACGAAGTTGCTTGGATTACTGTTTTTGGTGTCTATTTTCACTTGAGTGATGGTAGGTGCTTTTGGTACTCATAACTTTTGTTCTGTCCAGTTCTGTGTGATGAGAAATGAAATCACAGAAAGAAAGTACATGGCTTATTAGAATATTTGAACAGTGCACTTAAGGTCATAAATCAGATCTTATAATCCCTTCTCAATTACTTTTTTCATATTTTTGCTTTGGACTCTAATTTTTCGGTACAGAGATAGGTTTTGTTATATATTTCCAAATATTAATTTGACCCATGTGGAAATGGAAAAAAACTATCCTCATCTAAAACACACACACACACACATACACACACACAAGCACATATACAACTAAAATTTAGAGCATAAATCATTCTTAGACTTTTGAGAGCATGGGATGCCTCTAGTTTGTCCTCATGAAGAACTGTGACTCTGCTAGGAATTCGTTGCTAAATTTCCTAGATAAAGTAGTCAAGAGTTTTGATTATCTGCTAATTGTATTGTTTTATTTGTTGTTTATTTTTTGATATTAAAATAAATTTACCTGCGTTATTGGAATATAACCTGTTGGACTTAATATAAATTGTTGCACTAGCCCTTAAGATTCATAATGAGTCTTAAGTTAATAGTAATTCTATATCTGCATATCAGATTGTATCAGATTGGTAATATTTAGTAAGAGAAAGAACTCATGTAAGTATAAGTAAATTGTAAGAGCCAAAAAACTTCTGATAATCTCAATTTAGTGGTGGTACTTGTAATTGACCCTCAGGAGGAAGATAGTATCTGTTTATTAAGTCTTTTTTCTTTCTATATAAGACATTTAAGATTTTTCCACTTAGGGAGCCCTTTATAGTAATGGGCTTCTACCAAGATTCTGCTAGATCTGTTTCCTACTTTAATTTGGGCAGATAATACAGGGGAAAAACTTATCAGGGCACCTAAATGGGATCTGTAACCAAAGTTGGAAGGGGGAATCTTTTCAATTATTTTGTTTGAAAATATATGTGGCTAACTTTTTATAATTTTTCACTGTTTTTGTCCAGCCAATGAGAGTAAAAGATAGGAACATGTGAAAAAATACATTGAGCTTGGTCTTGTTCATGATTGTCTTGCTAGATTTGTTGAATAAATGAATATGTTTTCCTGGGAAATGACATCACCATTGAAAATGTTCAAAGCAAACAGTCATATCAAGATAGCATACCACTGTCTCCATCACTTGTCAAAGATGTGAAGGAAAAACTTACGGTGGAATCTCAAGAGCCCAAATTTAATGCAGCTTATTAAACACTCGTTTGGGCCGGGCGCGGTGGCTCACGCCTGTAATCCTAGCACTCTGGGAGGCCGAGGTGGGCGGATCGTTTGAGCTCAGGAGTTCGAGACCAGCATGAGCAACAGCGAGACCCCACCTCTACTAAAAATAGAAAGAAATTATATGGACAGCTAAAAATATATATAGAAAAAATTAGCCGGGCATGGTGGCGCATGCCTGTAGTCCCAGCTACTCGGGAGGCTGAGACAGGAGGATCGCTTGAGCTCAGGAGTTTGAGGTTGCTGTGAGCTAGGCTGACGCCACGGCACTCACTCTAGCCTGGGCAACAGAGTGAGACTCTGTCTCAAAAAAAAAAAAAAACAAAAAAACACTCGTTTGTACACTGTATTAGTAAACCCCCAAATCCGTGTTTTTTGAGAGTTTGGGTGGTGAATCAATAAAGGAAAATAAGCATTTGGTTTGTTTCTAATTGGGACTATCAGTGGCTACAAATACTGAAGTCAGAAAAGATGTTCTCAATGCCATTCATCCCCTTTCATTTGGAGCTTTTCTGTACTCATATTGGTACTTGCCAGTGTGAGCAAAGCAAAGAGAAGTCCAGGGCTGGGGATCAAGCCCGTGCAATACGCTGGTTAGTATACACAGCTCGGTAAAACTGATGGGACTTTCTTACTTCAAGGACAGACTTATTCTAAGTCTGAAAGGGATGTTGCAACCTAATCCTCTCTATCTTGACTCACTTGCTCTTCATCAGTAATCAGGACTGTTACTTATGAAGAGCTTAAAAAGATAGGAAGAGGAATTTAGATTTGGGTCAATAGGCAACAACACAATCAGGCCTCTAGTCCCTTAAAGATCTTGTCTTCCTGAGCGTGTATCCCAATATTATGGAAAATATATGTGTGTTCCATCTACACTGACACATTTTTGTTTTTGAGACATTAAAGAAATCTGAGACCCTTTTGAGGGTCTTTGAAAATATTTCAGAGACAAGAGATTAAAATAATTGCTGGAGAGAATGAGAGTACTGTGGCGTGGGAGAATTTTCACCCAAATTTTGTAGTCAGAGAAACTTTTTTTGCAAGAACTTGTAAGGAGAGCCATGAGGAGAGAGACAGAAGAGGCTTAGCACTGAGGAGTGGGAGGCTCCCTGCTACGAGTGACGGTAAGATAGTGGGCTTGCTGGCGTGGAGGGGGATTTTCTGATGCTAAGCTTGAATCCTGCCTCCCTTACCTCTGTTCCCTGGGAATGTGGGACAGCTGCTTACCATCCATACAATCCCATTATTTAATCTGCCAGTTTTTTTTCTGGGAATGAAATAATCCTGATTCCTTTAGGCTTTCATCATGGTATCTGTTTCCCGGCTTTTTAATCATTTTCGCCGAGTTCTTCTCCAACTCTCCTCATCACAATCACCACTGGGAGCTCCAGAGGCACTAACACTGCTGAGTGTGTTGGGAACATGACTAAGACCACCTTTAAAAGGATCCTTCATTGGCGCGGCTCAGTTACCGTGCAGTCTTACTTTATTACATGGTTCGATTTCGGTAACTGGGTTTGGAGGAGACATTGCTCAAAGAGAGAGAAGTTCTCAGTTTTAATTAATTTAAAAAAATTCTGAAAGAGGAAATTTCATTAGTATTCTATATTTGTCTTTCATTTCCCCCTGATATTTTTTGTATGTGTTAATCTGATCTTTATGGACAAATGCATTGTGTTCTTATTTTATTTTATTTGTTTATTTATTTATTTATTTTTGAGAAAGAGTCTCACTCTGTTGCCTGGGCTAGAGTGCTGTGGTGTCAGCCTAGCTCACAGCAACCTCAAACTCCTGGGCTCAAGCAATTCTTTTGCCTCAGCCTCCCGAGAGGCTGGGACTACAGGCATGCTCCACCATGCCTGGCTAATTTTTTCTATATATATTTTTAGCTGTCCATATAATTTCTTTCTATTTTTAGTAGAAACGGGGTCTTGCTCTTGCTCAGGCTGGTCTCAAACTCCTGAGCTCAAACAATCTGCCCTCCTCGGCCTCCCAGAGTGTTAGGATTACAGGAGTGAGCCACCGTGCCCGGCCTGTGTTCTTATTTTAATTGGAGCTAAAAGTATAGTAGTGCTTTCTGTTGGTGATGACTTTGATTCATTCAGACACTCAAGAAATATTTTTGAACTTTAGCATGTGAAAAACTATATTCTAGGCAGGTTGAAATGATGAATAAAGATAAACACAACCTACAGTCTCGTGAAGGAGAAAGGCATTACATAGATGGCTATGTAGTTAAAAATTGAAATATGTAATTTAAAATAAAGAGACAAAGTTCTATGAGAATAGACAGTAAAGGAAGCTTACTAGGGATGAGATAAGACTTTTCTGGAGAAAACAAAGGTACTAGAGCTGAAATTTGGAAGATAGGTAAGATGAGTCAAGAGGACAAAGGGGCAAATGTGTTGAGGACTGCATTCCTTGTAGAGGGAGCAGCATGTTCAAAGTAGTGTGCCTTTACCATATGGTTAGCAGAATTCAATCTCCTTACATTTGTATTGTTTCCTTTAAACTCTTTGCATTTGCATTGCCTGTTTCCCTTTTACCTTATTATACAGAGTCCCTCAGTTGAGTTTCTGTTGTATCCTGATCCTCTATTAAGGGATTTGAATTTTTCCTGATTAAATAATAAAATTTTGTACTGTATTATACCATCTTCAATTTCAGAGCCGAGTGAATCTATTTGTAAAATGTAATGGAGCATCCAAGATAAGCTTATATAACAATTTAATTTAGCTCAGGTGAGTGAAAGTGTGGCTGAAACTTTGGAACTGTAGTTTTTGTGTGGGAGTCTTTTAATCGATATTTCTGGGACTTTGACATATGTAAACAAAAGAATTACTTTTAAAAATTCGTTCCCATCTTTGGAAAGCTAACATTCGATTATAAGAGACAGTGAGAAACATTTTAATACAATATGTCAACTGCTATAATAGTTATGAACCAGGTACTATGGGAACTAAATTTGAGCCCTTTCATTAAATTCATGGGTCAGAAGTGGCATCCTGGAAAGAAGTTTCTTATGTTTGTCACATCATGTGTATAGCACTGGACAAATTCCAATGTTAAAATCAAAGTTCAATTACGTAAGTTGGCCTGAAGTTCTTTTTTGTGTAGCCACTGAAATAGAAGTTGCTACTATATTTAACAGCTCCTTTTAAAATCACCAGATTGTTTTATTTAACAAAAAAACCATGATCATATTTTTTCATCAACTGCCAACAAAGTCTTGTGTTTGTATCATATTTCCAAGGAAGTTCATCTTGTTACTAAGATTGTTTTGAGGGCAAATTATCCCTAATTTTGTCCTTTCTGTGTTCTACTTAAGAGAAGAAAAATCAGGATTCCCCTTTCTGGTCATCCATGAAATCTAGTATCTCGTTAGCTTTGTAATCATGTCTCATTAACTTCCGCAAGCATATGCAAAACACTTTAAGAAAAAGTACATTTAAGACCTAGATAAGAAGGGATCATATATTTTGACTCTTAATTGAAATAATTAACATTTATTATATGATATTATATACTTTTTTATTACTTCAGATGTCAAACCTTTAACACTCTCAAGTCTGAGCAATACAATAAAGATATTGAAGGAAAACATCTTGTAACTTTATATACATAGTAGTGACTCACATATTATTGAATACAGGGAAGCAAATGTATTTTGTTAAAAATTATATCCTCCTAGAAGATTTTCCAAATAAATTATTTCAGGATGATGTAGGATAATGACAGGGGATATTGGAGAAGGTGCTCTTCCAAGAGCTTTACAGGTATTAACTTATTTAATTCCCTTAACAATGAGGTAGATATTAGTCTTGTAAATTCCTTCTTAGCAAAGTCTCTAAAATACGTCGTGCTTTCTCCTCTACTTTTGACTCAACTCAAGTCCCAAATATTAAGAAAAAAATATCTAAAACTTGGAAGAAAAAGATAACTGTATGACTTGGGTTAAGCTATGGTATTGTCTAACAAGCTCACCTAAATGTCTTCTGTCTTAAGAATGTGACTTTCTTTGACTTGCTATTTACTGGTATCCATGAGAACATTTTACAACTTTGTAAGCATAGATCTTAACTTATAGACAGCCAAGAAGGTGCACATGTTTATTTTTCTGGTAGTATGCAGATGGGTTTCAACCCAATAAAGAAGATCATTTCAAAGTTTACCATCTCTGGCCCTGTCAGAAAATATTCTGTTTTTTGTTGTTGCTATTCTAATTTAGCAATCTTATACTAGACTTCTTTTCTTTCAT
Source organism: Eulemur rufifrons (assembly GCF_041146395.1). NCBI lineage: Eukaryota > Metazoa > Chordata > Mammalia > Primates > Lemuridae > Eulemur > Eulemur rufifrons. Next base: position 17,758,224 of record NC_091000.1, read on the forward strand.
TGACTCTATATACATGGGTCAGTATGTTTCGGTAATTCCAAAGTTAAAATCGAAGTTTAATTATATAAGTTGGCCTAAAGTTCTAGCCATGAGCATATTTAATTCCCTTAACAATGAGGTAGGTATTAGTCATGTAACACCTACAGCAGGATAAACTGGCTTTGCCATCCTGTTGATTTGCTGATTAACAAATTCAGTAAAACTTTGACTATATGTCAGTATGAGAATTGTGTTGTCTTAGGATCTTGAAAATTATATGTTTGGCAACAGATGATCATTTTCTTGAGTTGTTACATTAATAATAGCTTATTGCATTAGTCCATTTGGGCTACTAGAACTACTGTAAACTGAGTGGCTTATAAACAACAAACACTGATTTCTCACAGTTTTGGAGGCTGCCAAGTCCAAGACCAAGGTGCTGGCAGTTTCAGTGTCTGGTGAAGACTCATTGCTCATAAGCAGCACCTTCTACCTGCATCCTCACGTGGTTGAAAGGGGCTAGCTAGCTTTCCGAGGTCTCTTTTATAAGAGCACGAATCCCAATCATGAGGGCTCCACCCTCGTGACTCACTTACCTCTCAAAGGTCCCACATCTTAATACCATCACCTTGGGAGTTAGGATTTCACTAAGTGAATTCTGAGGGGACACAAACATTCAGACCATAGCACCTGTTAACAGGTTTCCTTTCCTATAATTTCTGCCCTAACTCACTATCAGTCTTGTATTCTGCTTTTAACCCACTTGCACAACAAAACAGAACCACTGCCCATCAGAACAAGCCCAGGTTTAATGCGGACCTTGAGACACTCTGTGTTAGCTCTCTAGGGCTGCTGTGACAAACTACTGCAAACTTGGTGTCTTACACAGTAGGAATTCATTCTTTCACAGTTCTGGAGCACAGAAGTCCAAAATCAAGGGGTCAATAACACCGTGCTTCCTCTGTGGGCTCTAAGGGAGAAACTATTTTTTTGTCTCTTCCAGCTTCTGGAGCTGTTGGGATTACTTGACTCGTGGAAGCAAAATTCCAATTTCTGCTTCCACCTTCACAGTCTCTCCTCTCTGTGTCTTCTCCTCTCTGCCTGTCAGATATCCTTCTGCCGTCCTCTTACAAGGACACCTGTCATTTCGTTTAGGGCCCACCCAGACAATCCAGGATGGGTTTTACATCTCAAGATCTTAATTTAATTACATCTACAAAGATCCCTTTTCCAAAAGCTAACATTCACTGGTTCTGGGGATTAAGGTGTATTAATATTTTTGGCGGGGGTGGGGGGGCGGTTACCATGCCACCCACTGTCCTGTCCTTACGTAGCTGCAGCTCAGCTACCCATCCTTTCCTCCCAGTGATTGCCAACAGTGTTTCTGTCTATTTCTGGATCCCCCACCTGTCTGTCCCTAGCACACCAACTTTACTCATTAGAACTCTATGTTGTTCACTAGGTCGTCAGTAAGTGTTGTTGAGTCAGTGTCTAACTTAAGACCTACTTGTTCTAAAAATTGAGCTCATAACTTTCTTTACATTAACAAAAATTCTGTTCTGTTCTCTACAATCTAGCATTTGGATTATAATTTATTTTGTGTTCTGGTACTTCCTTGTCTATCTTGCCCGTGCTTCCTTGGCTCATCTAAATTATTAACCTTAACCTTGGAGGACAGAATTCACGCCTTCTGTGGTTTACGTATTGGGAACATAGAAATATCTTGCCAGAGATTTGTTAACTTGGTCCCCAGCAGAAACATTAAGAATATAAGCATATTTTGGGAGGAAGATAACCTGGCTTAAGTTTATCCTTTTACTTTTCTCCCCCTTATAGGGAGTCAGACTTCTGACCAGTTTACTAATGCGTCACAACTAAGAGAAGTTGTATTCCTATTAGAATTTCCAGTTTCTGGGTTTCAAGAAACTGTCAGCTTTCATGAAGTCAGTTTATAGAATTTCATTTTACTTTCCCATCTTATATCACAATCATAACCACAGTATAAATAATCTGTTGCTTCAAAACCTCCATTCACTCATACACTTTATTCTTATTGACTTTGGCTTATGCAATTTGGATGGAAAGAATCACTAAATAGGAGAGGAATATTTGAACTTTGATTCTATGTTTTAAACAAAGTCTTAACGGAGACTTCAGTCACATAGAAGCATGAAATTATTATCTACCTCCTTTGGGGAAACCACCAGTTTAACATACAAAGGAATTGTGTGATAGCTTACTGTAAGAAACTTTATTTTTTGTCCTTAAGTGTTAAACGAACATTTGAGCAATGAAAAAGTTTTGTTTTCTATAGCCTTATGAAATGTTAGCCTCAAAATCATTTAAAAAATTCACCTGGTCTCAGATGTAATTAAAATCTCCATATTTATGCCAGATTAACTGATAATTTTGGCCCCAGATAAATTGGTGGATTTTGGCCAACCTTTAGGCAAACTTGGGCATTTCTTTATTTCAAGTGGAAAGTACATAAAGCGCGATGGATTCTTGCCCTCTGACCTAAAACCAACTAAAACTCAACAATTTGGCTATGCTTTCCTTTGAGGTTTTATATATTTTTTTAGCTATAAAATGTGAACCCAGGTCAAGAGGTATATACCAAAGCCTCAATTTTAGCAAGAAAAATATTTATGTACTAAAAGTGGAAATTCTACAGAAACCCAGCTGAGCAGAAAACTTTAAAACTTGAACAACCAATTTCGAATATTTAGGAGAAGTGAACATTTTATGAAATTTGCTCTCTTAATTTTCTCCTCTTCTCATAGTTCTAGCTGTAGAATTCAGCACTAACAGGTTCTTCCATGCTGCGTTATAATCCTTCAATAGGTTCTACAAATAAATGTCTCTGAATTTTTTTCCTTTGCCTTTAATGTCATGACTCTTTGAATTGCTCTTTTATTTCTTTTTAATGCTCTTCTTTCATGGAGAACTTAGCAAGTTTCCTTCAAGGACTGAATCAGAGGGCATAGTGAATGAATGCAAGCAATATTACCTTCCAGATTACATTTCCTCGTGAACCTTGTGTTGTTCACGATCTCTGGACAAAGACACAGCTCCTTAATATGCCACGGCCTCACTCTACTGGACTAATTCATCGCCCTTCCTTCTGTGAAACTGACATGGAAGGCACACTCCTCCTGCCAGCCAGTCCTTCATGTCTTGGCGTGATGTATGTGTGTGCGTGTGTGTGTATAGTGAAATTTTCACAATTTTCCATTTTTTAGCTTTTTTTATGGTAGAATATTCTTGGAATTACTTAGGGAGTGCTTAAAGATGATGGCATGTATGTGTCAACAGAAAAGAAGACAAACTCTGTAAAATAATTTAGGGAAGTTTATTCTGAGCCAAATTTGAGGACCATGGCCCTGAGCCACGCCCGAGAAGCCTAGAGCAAGTGGACTTGCTGTGGCTGGGTTACAGTCGGGTTTTATACATTTTGGGGAGACAGGAATTACAGGTAAAGTCATAAATCAATACATGGAAGGCATACATTGGTTTGGCCCCAAAAGGTGTGATATCTCAAAGTGAGGGCTTACAAGTCATAGGTGGATTCAGGGATTCTTTAGTTGACAATTGACTGAAAGAGTTAGGCCTTGTCCAAAAGACCAGGAATCAGCGGAAAGGAATGCTTGAGTTAAAATAAGGGTATTCTGTCTTTTATGTGATGCTGTACCGGAATCAGGTTGGGAAGTAAACCATGTCATAAAAACCTGTTTACTGAGATTTTATCATTTGTAGGTGTGACTCACCAGCCCCCCTTAGGAAGACATTTTTTGGGCAAAGAAAAAGATCAAAGTTCAGTACTCATAAGGTATATCTTGTAGAGTACGAACATAAGAAAAATAAGAGATGCTGATATTGAATTCTTATTTATCAATATTCTGTCTTTAAATGAAGTAATTTAATAAAATCTATTATTTGAGACAATGAGGTATTTCATGTACATTCATTTTAGACATAAAGGAAATCAACTCCTATGAAGTACCAAAATTTATAACTTTATATTGTTTTGATATAAACATACCTAAAAGATGTTGTATCCCTCCCTGGATTCTCTACGGATTGTGCCCTTTCCTTGATGACCTAGGGTCAACACGATACACACCCACTATTGTGCGGTGTTCTATTGTCCTCTGGGGCCTCTTTCCTACGTGCCCTGACAGTCATGTTGCTGAACCCTTGCTCTTTCCTCTTGCTCCGAGCTGGCCAGCTGTACTTCTGGCTCTTGGCAGCACACTCTCCTCTACTAGAATGCTGCCCTTCTTTAATATGCCATTTCTAATCCATTGTGGTCTGGGAATCTGAATAACACAGCTTGTTAGAATTGATGTTAATGTAAACGTGAGTACCCCCAAGTGAGCATCTGTGGACCTCAAGTGAGTTTCTTTGAGATCTCTTCTTTGAGTTGGTTGCTGTTAGTGTTAGCTCAGGGATGGCCAGAGCAGTCTTTTCTTTGCTCCTGAACACTCAAATAGAACCAGCCAGCTAATGAAATTCTTGACAGCATCTAGCAAAACTCTCTATAGGAAGTTTTTTTCTCCTTTACATTGTTTCCCATGTCCTAAGTTATCTTTACAATGTTATGTGTGTGTTTTTCTTTCATTTTAGGATATTGATGGGATAATGTTAACTGCAGAAATAATTGTGTAGTTTCAAAGCTCCAGTCTAGGGGAGTGGTGTTGATCCAACTTTGGGTCTTAGTGGTGCTTAGTTGGGACTGGGTAGGAGTCTGTGTTGTTGATGACTGATACACAGCTACCATGTGACAAATCTGGGGTTTACTGGGAAGGAAAAACTATTAGAACAACTCGATTGTGCCAAGAGGTAATATTTTAAAGATATGGAGCAGTAGCAGAAGCTACAGGAGAAAAGCCAGTGTTTCCTTGGATGTCACATGTTTATGAATCAGGCTGCAGAGTGTCTTTGAATCTTGAAATGATATTTAAGTCAAAATTTCAAGCATAGGGATTCTGAGGTCAGAATCAATAATGTCATTGGATATTAGTTATTTGACTTAAAAAAGCAGTCTTTGAGCTGACCCCCTTTCTCTCGGTTCCTTTTCCTAATTATCTTACTCTTCTCAAAGCATCGCTCACAACCCCTGTTGCTGTGAGAGAGTAAATGATAAGGGGCATAAAAGACATATAAAAGTTTCAAAAGCTAAGTGTAAATAGCCATGACATTTCTAAATAATGCAGATTTTAGAAAATGAGCTCCTCTATAAATCATTTGAGAATGCAATGATTCCAACTGCAGATGGGCTTTTAAACAAGCGTGTGAGTTTGCTGTTGCTTCTCTACCCTTGATTAGATATTTTTTTAAATAAAGCTCTTTCTCAATTTCCTGTTCTTGTGCCTTATTAAAAATAGTTCTATTGCCCCAACCACCACTCCTGCATCTTTCTTCTTTCCACGTCTTTGTTGTGTGGAGGATGTTACCCACAGTTCCCGGCCACGAAGAATGCATGAAAGTCATGAGGACAAGATTGTGACCGAGCTACAGTGTGTGAGAAATGAGTGATGGGAAAGAGGGAGAGAGAGAGAGAGCACACAGTGGTGCAGGGTTATGAGTTGTACAGTTATTTCTAGCTTTGAATTGTTTCCAAATCTCATACATTCACAGACAGCCTCGCCAAAGCCCACAGCTGTCGTGCATTTTCAACAGATTCCACAGGGCCTAGATGAGGTTTGAAGGCATTCCTTTGCTCTTACACATTAGCTAAAAGGAATTACCGTAACATCTGATATTGTGGAAGTGGGACATTTGCCATCCTGACCTTGCCCAGAGCAGTCCGGAAATAGGAGTCCAAGAATGTATTATCTCATGCAGCCTCCAAAGGTCACCAGGGTCCTGTTGGTGGCATTCCGAGAAGACCCAAGCACCTAATATGCTGTGCCTTTGGAGAAACCAGGCTGCTTTGTATGGACACAGTGGGCAAACACATGTTCCCATTGCTCTTTGGATGTTTGTCATAGGAAAGGCATGTTCCACTGGAGAAATTCCCAGCTGTCAGTAATGTGCTGATGTACCACAGCCAATCATCAGAGGACGAGCCAAATAAACAGGATGTTCACAATGTGTGTGATTGCATGAGTGTATAAGAAAACTTCTGCCCATTTCACAGCCTCATAATGGGATTGACATGCACTGCTTAATCTGCATCTGTCTGTTTAGGGCAGAAACACATAAACACCATAGAAACCATGTGTAAGAAAGCCCTTTCTTTGGCTACATGGGCTGTTGATATGACGGGGTGAAATCTGGTATAAATTGGGAATGAACATTGCTTTAATATTATGAGTTGACTTGCTGGGAAGTGCCTTTAAGTCATCCAAACACAGATGAGAAGAAATAATCAGATAATCAGTGGCTATGTGAGTTGGCAAAAGAGGCTGAGTCTATATGAATATTTTGACATACCAGTGAAGTCATTTTCATTCTTTATTCTTGTAAGACACTCATTAGTTGAGTTATTTATATAAATGTATAGAAATGAGTTAAAGTTATGTCATTGCCCTTTTTGTTTGGAGACGCTGCTGCTGTTGACTATTAGTGTCTAAACATATTCCCTAGAATTTGTAAAGAGGGAGTAGTGTTTCCTTCAGCATTCATGTGTTGATGGCTTCTTCGAAAAATAATATCAGGTATCCTGTCAAGTGTCATACCTCTTCTCTGAGTGTTCAAATCTACTTTGCTTAAATTGGCACATCCATTCATGATAATACAGTAATAAATAGCATTTATTGTACATTTCCTATGTGCTAGTACGGTGCTAAGCCTTTAACATGCATTAACTCTTAATTCTCAAAACAAAAGCTCCTAAGAAGATAAAGATTGTCAGAGAGCAAGCTTGAACTCGCCTCTACTTGAGTACTGAATCCATGCTTAATCACTTATCTGCTCTACTATAGTACCCTTGTGTGTCTCTGCGAAATACAAAATTTGATTCTATCATATTACAGCCTCTGGTATTAATTACTATGTTCCATTGAAATGTGACTTGTATTTTCTTGAACAAGATTAATGCACAAAGGTGATTTTGGTATTCTCGGGTTCATCCATACAGAACGCTTTGCCTACCCAGCACAGTAAAAGATTGAGGAACATGGCATGGAGGCTTGGTAATAATTTTTGTCTGTTACTCAGTTTCCAATCTTTTCATGCTGCTTTTCAAACGTTTCCCAAATGCACTGACTTAGGCCAAAATCATATGTATCATGATGCCTCCTTCTAAAAATGTTGACACCTTTTTTCAATAGTTTTTATGTGATAAATACAGCAGGAAAAAGAAAGAGCTCTAAGTATAGAGGATATGTGAGCATATTTTGGCTTATGAAATCAGAGCCTTGTACTGTATCATCTGGTAAAAGTTAGTACTACAGAGTGGTTAGGGCACAGGGTTTCCCTACTTACTATTTGTGTGATCTTGGGAAGTTTAATAGATGTCTCTGTGCCCATTTGTTTCATCTATACAGTAGGCATGGAGAAATAATAATTTTCTCATAGGCCCATTTTTAGGATGAAATGAGAGAATCCACGTAAAATGTGTGGCTCCTAATATGTATTCAAAAGGATGCACTAAAATGCCTTTTAGCACTCTTCATCCTCAATCCTTGTATTGTTTTTCTCCAAGGTCCTTATCATAATCAGACATAACTGTATAATATTTGTTAAATGTTGTTTCCTGAAACTAGAATGCAAGCTCCATGAAGCCAGGTGTGTTTTGTTCTCTGCTCTGTCCTCATTGGCTAGAACAGCACCTGACACAAACTAGGTCCTCGGTGGAATATTTGTCAAGTAATTGAGTGATAGCTATTATTACTATCATCATTTGTCCCTATGGCTATTGTTATCATTCATTTCAAACTCATACCATGTTTTAAAAAGTCCTCAAAATATTTTTTAGGTTTGAATAGTTACCAAGAGGATTAAGAAACATTTGATTTTTGATCATAGAATTTTATAGTTTGTAGGAACATCAGAGCACATTGAGTTTAACCTCTTCACAATTTACAAAATAAAAGATCTTAAAATCCTGAGGTCCAGTAATGTTAAGTACTCCTCATAGTATGGAGTACTACCCAGCCATAAGAAACAATGGTGATCTAGCACCTCTTGTATTTTCCTGGATAGAGCTGGAACCCATTCTACTAAGTGAAGTATCCCAAGAATGGAAAAATAAGCACCACATGTACTCACCATCAGATTGGTTTCACTGATCATCACCTAAGAGAGCACATTTAGGAATAACATTAATCAGGTGTCCGGCAGATGTGGGGGTAAGGGGATGGGTGTATACATACATAATGAGTAGGATGGGCACCGTCTAGGGGATGGACACGCTTGAAGCTCTGACTCTCTGACTAGGGGCGGGGGGGATGGAGAGCAAGGGCAATATACGTAACCTAAACTTTTGTACCCCCATAATATGCTGAAATTAAAAAAAAAAGAATTACCAAGTGACAGATAAGAACTGGGATCCCCGCTTGCCCCTGGGTCGGTGAGCGCACTCTCTACTGTGCTGCACTGACGTCTGACTCGGGCACCACGTGGCTCTCCGCCCCTCGGCAGGTCAGGCCTCAATTCATGTGAGCACAGTGGCAGCCCTAGTTCATCAATGCATTTTACTCCACACTGCTCATCCTCTCTCGTTGGTTGATCAGGGCTGTCTTCCAGGTAATGGAATTCTGTTTTGGGATGATAAAATGTGCCCTAGTGACAAGCCATACACAGGGATGGCTGAGAATTGCTAGATGCTGTTGGGGGCCAGGGACAGCTGCCCCTTTCCAGATCACTCAGTGAAAACTGGGCACCTTTCATCAGCTCTTTTTGGACTCCCTCACTGGATTTTGGGATCTCCAGAATGTTCTATGTGAGGAGAAAATCAGAATAAATAAAAGCTATGAAGTTTGTTAATTCTCTGGTTCCAGAGCTGTCTGGGGGGAAAATATATGAATTCATCCAATAAACATTTATTAAGTGATTACAATATAGTAAGAAATATATTTGTGTGTGGATGGGGTTTGTAAATATTTTTAAGTTGCACCTTTTTCCCTCAAGGAGTTTACAGTCTAGCCAAAAACCAAACTACCCCAAGTCAATCCTAGTGTTACATAACACAAGTGTGACACAATGGAGAGGAGAAATGAAAATACAATTTTGAGGGAGTTTGGAGAAGGAAGATATTACTTCCAGATGGTGAATGGGGTGTTCATGGAAAAGGCAGCAGCAACCTAACTAGACTTTGATGGATCAGTACTATTCTTCAAATTGCATGCATCTTCAATCAAACACATTTTAAAGTTGATTACTTAGGGTCTGTTTTACTTCTTGACATTTTTAATTCTTTTGTATGCCATATAATGGACACAATTGTATATAACATAATGTAACCACCATAGCTTATTTCTCAAAAGGAGGCATTTGTTAAAGGTATTATTATGTATTTTTTGCATAGCCACAATTTTAAACATTTAGATGAGTTTATAAATGATAGCATACCAAAAGAAAAAAAATTTGTGTCTTCCATATATACACATACAATATTTGGAGTCTCTACATATAGTTCAGAATTAAACAGCAGATTGTTTTTGGACATTTCTGATTTGACTTACATAATTATTTATGGTTAAACCACAAAAGGTTTCCAAACCAAAGTCCATTATGATATAAAAAAAGTGGTGTATCAAAGGGACTCAGGAGCTAAAACAATGTTTCTTATACCAAAAGTTCTGGAAAACATTTACAATTGCTTTCACATACTTCCCCATCCTGCCTCCTTGGATGTATCTTTCTACTTAAAAAAATTTAATGTATTTATTTTAATGGTTGATCCCTTTCCTGTAACTTATTTTCAGAAGTAAATATAATACTAGTTAAATAAATATTTTTAATTGTATTACACATTTTCAATGTATTAAGCACTACATGGTAACTAGAAAATTGAAACCTTGTCTTAAGTGTGTTAATGCAAACCGTGTACCATATTTTCCATTTATCAGCCCCAAATTAAATAAATACGAATTGTAGAGGAACAATAAAGAATATGATTTGAATCAGTGTAGTGCAGGGATGGCTCTTCATCTTCTAGTCTTTCTCTCCCCACTTTGACTTCACCCTGTCTCTGTGTCAGCTGGGAAGTTATCTGCTGGGGGGTTTTCTGGTTGCCTGTTGGTTTTGCACTCTTGGTTGCTCTAGCTACCCATTTGGCCTGTTCGTTCCTAAAGCTATCATTGCAGTCATAGTGTTTTGTTTTTCCCTTGGAACATGCTGACAGATGTGCTGACTGAATATTTTAACCAGCACACTTACTCTGGCTTTTTCTGAAGCCAATTAAGCTACCAAAACAATTCTATGTTCCTCTGAAGAACAAAGAAAAGGCAAAACCAGAAAGATGAGTCAAATAGAGCCAATATGGAAGATGTCTTACAGCTTTAACAGAGCATAAGAACAATGGTGTTCAGTGCTTTTAAGGGTCATATTCTTTCATGCTGAGAGTACACAAGAACAGCTGACTCAAAGCCTGCGTACTGTCTTGCTATAACTAGTTTTCATGCTAGTACTAGATCTTAGATCAGATTAGCCATTACCACATGTATAGGCAAATCAATCAAATTTTTAAAAATATCTTGGGACAGGTTTCCTGAGGTCAGGAAAATATGAATATAGCAAGAAGAATTATTTATTTCCAAACATTTACTGAGTTATTATGTGAAGGAGACTTATTTAAAGAGTAAATGTCAGGGGAACTTGCACACCATTGCTGAAACTGGTGTTGGGTCTTCTACAGCTGAGAAAGTCAAGGGTGTAATTCAAATTAAGAGGATACTCTTGTTGCTGATAGAATATTAGAAATAAAAGGGCTTTCAGAAATCATCTACTCCTCCCACCTTATCTTATGAGTATGGTAACTATAATTGTTACTTGCCCAAGATCACCCAGAAATTTAGCAAGAAAGTCAGATATGAACATACTTACCTTTTCTTTACATCTGGTGATTTTTTTCATAATATGGCATACGTATTTATGCTAATTTAAGTAGGTCAAATGTAATTTAATTTTACTTTTATTAGATCAGTGCTTGTTTTTGATCACTTTAATTCTAATGTGCTTAATCTGGTTTTCTCTGTGTGGTATATTTTAAGCTACAGGAGAAAGGGCAAGAAGAAAACTTCTCTATTTTACACTTTAATTTTTATTTTATATTAGTATTAATTTAGGTTTTTTATTATACGAGTAGTAGATATTTATATATATAAGTAGTAGATGTTAATTGCACAAAACTAGAAAATATGGATAAGGAAAAAGAGAAAATTAAATTCAATTATATCCCAATCTCCAGGGACAATCACTATTACATGTAAGTATATACACACATATATCCATATATACTTTGCAATAAAAATGGGATCTTATTTAACCTACTGTTTTTCTAACTATTGCATGAACTATTCATGTAACTATTGCATGAACATTTTCCATGTGAATAAATACATTTAGAATACAACTTTTATGTGGACTGCAAATTAGTCTGTTTTATTCATCTTATATTTTGGGACATTTTACTTATGTTAAATTTTTGGACACCTTGAAGACAATTTTTCTCTCTTGTAAATCATTCTGCAATGAAGATCCATATTTATTCTTAATTTTTTCCTTTACATTATCAGGAGTAGAGTTCCTTGGTCAAAGAATATATACAGGTGCAATACTTTTGATAACAGTGAGTCTACCAGCAACACTCTCTACTCCCAATTTCAAAATTTGTAGTTTATATTTAGTGCCATAGGACTGCAGCAAAATCTAGCCAGGGCAAATAGGTCAAAAAAAAAAAAAAAAAAAAGCAAAACAAAACACAATAAAACAGAAACAAACAAACCCTCTGCATCAGGAAATATAGAGTCACAATGGATTAGTATCCACCCAGCAGGGCTGTCATTTCCTGACATGGATTAGATAGTTAGACAGGTGCCATGAATTGGACTCACTGAAGGAAAATGCTCGAGATAGATGTCTCCTCATTTCCAACCTTCAAAGGCAAGAGGATGGTGATCTGAAATTTAGCAGTGGCATCAGAGGGTGGCTTTTGTCACATTTTCATACACCGTTGCCAGAGATCTCTGACTCACATTTGCTAAATCTGGGATGTAAAATGGATATATGGTTCTGTAATAACTTGGAAGTTTTCAGATGTTAATTAGCAAATATATTTACTGCCTAGGGGTCACTGTGATTCTCCTACTTCTTGTTGGAGTTTGCTTCTTTCTGTGTGTGATTGCTTATTAATATAAGAGTGAATAAAAGTTATACTTATTGTTTAACTTGGTTTACTAAAAGCTGCTAGATGTGTATAATGAAAATACTAAATATGGTGAGGTTTGCATCTATCTTTTAAAAGTAAAAATATGCTTTCTAATATAAAAATATTTTCAAATAATTTTTCAATTTTAACCTCTGACATTTGGTTGCCTTATATGATATGTGCTCTTTGGTTTTCTTGGATAAGAAATAGTTGTAGCTCATTTCACGCATTTTTTAAGGTGATGTTTTGAGATAATGGTGCTTTGTGATAATAGTGGTAGACAGTTTCAAGCATGATGCATAAGCATAAAAGTTAATCCCTATCTGTGTTTCTGATGCTGGCTGAAAAGTGAAGGGAAAATTTTTTTTATTTGACTGTTTTATACCATCGGTGATTTGAATTTTTTATACAGTAAATTATTATATGATAGATCCAAATGTAAAATATTTTTCCAGTCAAGCATTTCATTATCTAAGTAAATGTTTATGTAATTTCAGATTAAATTTATTATGTTTTTGATAAATATATGCACAATTATTTTACCATCTTTATCATCATATTCCTCAAGTGTATGCTAGCTCATTCTTTGGGAAAGAAAACTGTCAATTTTCAATTTTTATTTTTGTTTACAAATTGAGTTTATTCTGATTACTGGATTCTAGGATAGCTCTAGGAAAACTTATTGAGATTTTTTATTACTGCTTGTATATTTATAAAGTATACAAATGTATGTTTGTACTTTATAAATATACTCATATTAATAAATATTATTTCAGATGCGCCTAGTCTACTTCAAAAACAGAGGCTAGAGAAGAGGATATTGCTGAACTTGAATACAAGACAGGTGCTTTTTGATGGAGTGGAGAGACGTGAGGGAAATGAGAAAGCCCGTAGCCTGGATAATTCCTGGCTCAGGGAAGACTCAGGTAGCGACTATGTGAGAGTTCCAGGTAATCATTAGGTGGTAGGAAGCTCTTGATCACCTACCTGGGTGGGTGTATGCCCAGGTGAAGAGTTGTGTTCCTCCTGCCCTTCGTACTCTTGTCAACCCAAATGTTTCCTCTAGATAACAGCTTTCCCTTCTCTCCTTCAAATTGCAGTTGGGGGCCAACTTCTTCCAGGGCAATTTCTCTAATTAACATCCAGTGACCTCTGAACCATCAACATAATTCTGGATCCTCTCAGCCACTCATCAGTGTTATAATTATCGTAGCTCCTTTTTTATAGATGGGATGTGCCTCTCTGCTGCTTCCCTTATTAAACGACAATCATGACGCTGATACCTTGGCTAATCTTGACTGTGTCCTCTAAAACCCTAAACAGAATAGCTATGTATCTGAGTATTTCTAAATGAATGCAGCCTCATGGGGAATTTTATACCGATTTCTTAAATATTAAGTGGAAAATATTTTTATGAGTTGGATTAAAAGGAGAGAAGGAGAAAAAGAGGTGGGTCTGAACACTGAAATAGCTATCACAGGCTTGCTTCATGCTGGACAGCATGCTGACCCTTCTGTGACACATTACCTCACACGATCTTCACCTCTGCCCATGGGGGAGATGCTGTTAAATCCACTTTACAGATGAGGAAATGGAGAAGTTTTTCTCTGAGTCTCAGAAAGGTCAGCCTTGGTGTAGGACACATCATTATTAAATGGAAGCTTTGGGACAGGAACTCAGAAATGTATGACAGGAAGAATTCACGCTCTTAGCCAATTCTAATGTCTCCCTTTTCATTTTCTGCTGGACTTACTCTAATGAAGTAAAATAATGCTTTAAAACCGCTTTTTTGTTTTAAACTTCCAAGCTCTGGCACTTAAGGTTGATAGTTTAGTATTATAATTGATACTTCTCTATGGATGGAGAATTTTAGGTGGATCATTCCATAGTAGAGTCTTTACTCACCTTATCTATAAATACAGGGCCACTGCATTTTCAATCTGGAAAGGACTCTAAGGGTCAATTTATTCTGTAAAGCCTTTGTAGAAATTCTCTGATTCTTCACAAGGATATCCAATTAAAAACTTGTGAAAATAAGAAGCCAACATTTTTAATCTCAGTATAGGGCTGAAGGCATCATTTGATGATGATTAATATTATTATTAATATTATATTGGTTTTGTAGCCATGCCAGCTAGCACAGTTAGTTACTTTGTCATTGTATGGGAATACAATGAAAGAGTAGTGACTATTATAAGTTATATCCTTTTGCAGTTACTATGAACCACATTTGTTTTCAAATGAAATCTAACTAAGATAACCAATTCTTGTCAAGTAATGTCTAAATTGCAATATTTTACAGTATTAAACACGACATTCTACCAGTATGGTATAGAATATAATATCAAATGTTAATGAAATGCAAACCATGCAGAAGGAGTTGAGCATTGCAGAAAGACGTCATCAGAGGCCAGACCAAATTAACTGACCCAGTAATTTCCCACCAAATGCAAACATCCTTGACTTAAAAGAAAGATCTACTTTATAATGCTATAAATATATCCTTCCCTGGAGCAGTATTGATAATTAATACCACATACTCTTGGTCAGAAATATATATGAGTTTGGTCATATATGTTCTCATTTTAAATGTCAATAAAATGAATAGCCTTTATTATTTCAGAATGATAACTTAGTCCCAGACACTACTACTTTGCAGGAGATGATGACTGCCTTGGCACTTAATGAAGTACTACAGGAACATGGCTTAAGCATTTGGAAGGCACACTCTTAGCTCTGTGTCAATTCAGCAAGGCAGTATAGAAGGGCATGAGGAACAGGCTTGAAGACACCCCCACCCAGATATACACGCACACAGACACACAGTCACAGACACCCAGACACATACACATAGACACACACACACACCCCCCCCAACGTCTTTCTATCTCACAATCCCTAAGACTTAATAAATTTTGCATCTAGGTGCTGCAAAGGGGAAAGAGAACAAAGGGTAAAAATATGTATATGTATAATTAATAAATTTTTCTCCCAAATATCTTTGAGAATGACAACCTAACTCAAAGCTATTTATACATTATAAAGAGAAGGTATAAACTATTAAGGCTTAGAGGAATGTATGGTTATGAACATCAATTTAGGGTATTCTGTTACATAAATATAAACTGTAATTTCTAAAATGAAGAGGTAGTATTTTGAATGTTTGCCCCAAAAAACTTGAGATTCAAAGAAAAGTGAAAAAAATTTTAATCATGTTAAAAATTATTTGGACAATTTCTGGAAACCAGTTTTAATAAATTGTTTTGTTTATTTTGGCAAAAACTTATGTTTTGAATGTTAAAATAAATGGTCCAATTTGGTAAATGTCTAAAGCTAAACTGGTTTAAACAGAAAATGCTGGTGTAACATACTTGCCTCTCTCCTAAATTTATGACCCTTGTTTCTATTCAGTTACCACATATTTCCATTTGGATGATCTAGCAGATAATTAAACTCATATGTTCAAAATTTTTAAAAACCAAAAAACATACGGGTCTCCCCTAAAAAATCCATTATTGAAAAGAGAGAATAAAGATAATTCAGTTAAGTTATTAGAAGCTAGGAAACAAGAGAAAAATAAAAAACATGATGCAACACAAAATGGTAGAGAGTAATGCAAATATATAACAGTATCTCAATAGATGCAAATGGATTAAATACAGACCAGTTAAAGCACACGATTTTATTTTTTAAAGTTTATGTACTTTTTGTAAGAAACAGAGCAAAACAAATGGAAAATATACCAGAAAAATACTATATTAATATCAACCAATTTGGCTTGAAAACAAACAAAAAAATCTTTGCTAAAGTTAAGAGAATTACCTTGTAATGATAAATCTGCTATTTCCCAAGAAGATGTAGCAGTCTCAACTCTGTATGCAACTAACAACATATCCTCAAACACATGAAGCAAAATTAAAATAATTCCAAGACAAAATGAGCAAATCTACGTAGATGATTTTAACACAACTCTGTGATGCACTGGTAGATCAACCATTTGACTTTTGTTCCATAAACAGACAAACTGAATAACACAATTAATATGTTTGATCTAATGCATGTAGATAAAATCCTTTATCCAATGATTAGACAATATAGAGATTGTTTTTCACACAATCATGAACAACTGTAAAAACTGACCACATGCCAGGACACAAAGCATGTCACACAAATATCAATGACTTCATATGATGTTGTCTGACCATAGGCAATAAGAATACTTATCAATACTTTAAAATATACTGTCTAACTCATATGTTTTGAATTTTAAAGCAGTACTCCAAAATACTCCATGGATTTCATAATGATGATAATGTTTATTGGAATGATATCAATGATGATGGCAGTCAGTTTTAATAGTTTCTTACCATGGGTCATGTACAGTATTATGTGCATTATATATACCTCATAAAACCCTATTTTGCTGATGAGGAAACTAAAGCACAAATCTAATCAATGATGTAGCTGAGATTCACAACCCAGACAATTTGATTTCAGTTGCTGTGCTTTACATAACTACGATGTGAAGAAATCAAAATGAAAGTTAAAATTAAACAACAATGAAATACTACATATCAAAACTTGTGGAAAGCAATTAAAATAGTTTTAAAATTGTTGAGAGTTTCATATTAAGTTCATATAATACTGTAGATTAGAAGATACATTGGAAATTAAAATTCTAAGGGTCAGTGCCAAAAGTTAGAAAGAGAAAAACAGAGTACATGCAAAGATAGTAGGCAAAAGGAAATTGTAAAGAAAAAACAAAATTAAGTATAACACAAAGAAACATCAATCTCATAGATGTAAAACCTGTTTCTTTAGAAAAAAATTTCTCTGACAAAACTGATCAAGACTAAAGAAGACACTAAACATATGAATAAAAAAAGAACATGACTATATGTAGAAGATAGATATTAAAAATCAATGGCAAGTTCCATAACGAATCTTTATACCAACACCAGAGTGAATGAGCCAACTTTCTAAAAAAATGTACACTACCAAAACAGAAGAAATTAAAAAAAAAGAGTTAATCTAAAACCATTATAATCACTTAACTGATAGTCAAGAACCTATCCACAAAATGGACACAAAACCAAATAGTTTTAGGTACCAGTTTTACCAAACCTCCAAAAACTAGGTAACATCTATCTTGGACATGCTTTTAAAAATTGAGGAATGCAGGGGAGCCCTAACTCACCAAAGTCAGAGAGAGAGAATATAAGAAAAAAATTATGGGCCAATTTCATTATAAATATAGATGTAAGACTTCTAAAATATTAACAAATTAACAAATATTAAACATTTCAATAAAATATACAACATTTAATTTTCAAAGTATACAGATGAGTATTTTGTAATTGACACACTTAAATTGTTTTCAGCAACAAAGTTGCATAATGATAAAAATATTGCCAAATATCTGTTTTCAAATTTCTGTCTCGATAGCAGGAATTATTTTCCAAAACAATGATTTTCTCACTTCTTATTAAACATGTGTCTTTTACATTGGGACACATTAAGGGTGTGTATTTAAATACTGCTAAGCAGGCATTTTTCATTACAGAAAAGGTCAGAAATTTGGAACAGCTGTTTTTTGGTAAAAGAAAAACATGTACTCATCTTCAAATTCTCCAACTTTTTAAAGAACTTTTTTTTTTTTTTACCATGAGGCATCCAGCAAATCTTTTTATGGGACATAGGATTTTCATGACAATTCCCCATTTTAGTACAGTATTACTCAATATCTGGTCCAATGATAAATTCTTAAAGTATATTTTGGAGTGTTAGATTTATAGAAGCTTTGCTTGAAGTGTTTCTAGACACAGAAATGTATTATGTTAATTCTGACTAATTTGAATGCCAATGATAACATTCATTATGACAGATATAACATACAGCAATAACTGTAGGGTGACATTCTAAATAGTAAAGCTAAATAAAGTATAACTTAAAGAAATTGCCTTTTTGAAGTTTCTATTCCTAGCTCAGTGCCAGTTGAAGCACCATGGCTTTTATAAGCACTAATAGATATTTCAACTGCTATAACATCAAGCCCTCAAAAGACTTTTTAGGAGAAACATCTTTTTCTATTTTAACAGTGGAGCTAAACTCTGAAAACGCATGTTATACATTAGAATGTCAATTACCTTTATTTGCATTCATTAGTACTGGTATTGCAAACAATTTGTCCCAGTGGAAGGAAAGAAGAGACTGGAGTCCTTCAATAACCCCTCTCATTAATTCTTTGTGCAAACAAACTCTAGTTTGGGATAAAGCAAGATAACCTAATGGATGTTTTGTAGAGGATGTGCAGCCACTTTGTTTACCAGTTAAATTTTATCAAATAAGATGGAACAAGAAAAGCCAAGAAAAGTTTGCAGCTCTATAAATCTCAAGCTATATTTCGAACATTTCTGAAACACCCAATCTGCAGACTTCAGCTTTGAATAGATTTATAAGAGTCAAAGGTCACAGTTCTTGCAAACAGAGGAAACAGCACATAGAGTTTTTGTTTATTTTCTGCCTCTTTAAAAAATCAAATATGGCCATCAAGGACATAAAACACCAATAATCAACTACTGGTAGCAGAAGTAGGGCCCGTGGCTGTTTTTCTCTCCTTGGTTACCATGTGTACCAAAGGCAGATGCAGAAGAATTTTCAGGTTTTCTCTATCTTGTTTTAACCAACATTTTACTGAATTTGCGTTAAATAATAGAGGAATTCCACAAAACATTTGCAAAGAGAAAGCAAATTAGCTTAGTTTTTCATGAACTTAAAGAATGTGGACAAAATGGGATGCAGTTTGGTATAGCAGAAAGATTTCTTCGAGTTCAGGTTGGAGGCATCAGTTTTAGTTCTAGAATTTCTATTTATTTGGTCTTAGAACTTTGGACAAGTTATACAAGTTTGCTTTTCATTCCTCATCTGTAAAATAATTGATATCTCTGCCTCATAATGTTACTGAAATGAATATGAGAGATCATTAATAAGGAAACTTTTCTATTTTTTTTTTAAGTTAAAGAATAATACAATTTTAAGGTATCACAATGATACTTTGTAGCTATGCATTGGTCCATTCTCAGAATTGCCTTCCATAGATCCATGCTCTGGGATCACTCACCTGCTTTGGCTGGGTGAGGTGAGATAAACCTAGGACAGTGTGGCATCAAAATGAGCTACGTTGTTGTATTAGCAATATTTATCAGAATTAATTTTCCATTTTCTTTAAGTTTCATTTTAGAAGACCCTGTACCAATGGTGGCAGTGACTTTCTATGGTGGATATATTTATACTGGCACTTGTACTGCTACCAAGCATTTAGCTTTTCAAGTGAATCCAAAGTAGAAAATG
The DNA here is from genome assembly GCF_041146395.1 of Eulemur rufifrons. Classification (NCBI taxonomy): domain Eukaryota; kingdom Metazoa; phylum Chordata; class Mammalia; order Primates; family Lemuridae; genus Eulemur; species Eulemur rufifrons. The sequence continues at coordinate 17,777,872 of NC_091000.1, forward strand.
AAAGATCATCTTTGTTCCCTACCCATAATAAATATAAATAGTTCAACTTGGATTTAAAAAATAATTGCTTTTGCTTTTAACTTTAAACTCTAAGTCCATTGAGAAGTATCTTCTCTAATTTTTCCCAGTAAATTATTGATTTACAAACATTGCTGATGAGTAATATTTATATATAACTAAATTTTTCATGTATTACAGGAAGAGTAATTGACCTTAGGCTCATATAGACACGTTTTTTTAAGTGTCAGAATATTAGTATATGACAAAGCTTCTGTTGAGAGTTAATACAAACTTTGGTTATAGAAGATTCTTATGGAAATGCCCTACTTTTTTCTTTAAATAGTCTCCCATTGGCCCTTTCTCTTTCAAAACTATGCTTATAAAAGCTTTCTGTTATTAGGAGCCTTAATTAGGAGATCTTCAGGGCCTTTAGTCTATTTCCTTTGAATTCTCCTCGATTGCCAACCAGCCTGGAGGATAGAGGTTCAGAAAGACTAGACTCTGACTGCAAACTGTCCCAGGCTGCGAAAATCCTGCTCACCCTGGTTAGAGATATGAACTGCCCTAGGACTGAGGTCCTCTAGCAGATTTCTAAGGCCGTAGCCAAATGTTTAACATAGTGAGTGAGTTCTGGAATGACTTTAATCTTTCTAAACTAGAATTTTCCCAGGGTTAGACAAGCTCTTATGCTGAAATACATAGCACAAAGTCCATTCGTGATTACTTTCTCTAAAATTATCTCCTATACTATTTTCATTAGATAACGTCCCAATCACAGCCTGATTACGGACCACCTCAGTTAGTATTGTCTCTTGCCCATGGTCTTCTTGATAACATCTTAATACATGTCAGTGTCTTTTGATTTCTGTAGCCTGAGTAGTAAAAATTAATGTGTTCATGTAACATTGAATTTAGCACTTAACCGCATTTAAATAATATAATGGCATCAGTCATCAACTTATCCTCTTAGGCCACTGAGAGAATAGATGTTAATTTTGGGAAAAGCCCAGAGTTTCTCAAAATTAACAAGCTGTATACAAATGAAGGACCAGCAAAGGTGAGGACTACTCTGTTCATGAAAAACCGCTAGTTTGTTACTGAGATACCTTGATCCTAGGGGGCTGGACTTCCTAAGAGAAGTGTTGGTTCTCCCAAAGCCAAAGGTAGTTCTGACTGGTGAGGATTAACTTCTGGACTCAGAGGATATGCCACAAAATTAAGGGAATTCTAGTTTCTGATCAGGAAAACCAGCTCTTCATGTGGTCTACAAAATCTTTTGTTTTATGTCCTAAAGAATACAAAACTGAATAAGAGTTAGTATCATAATTAGTTATGCATGTGTTTTTTTCTTCCACTAGAGTCTGAGCTCCTCAGGGATAGAGACCTGAGGAGTTCTCAGGTCTCTAGAAAATTTGTCTTTTAAATTTTCTAGTTTCGTTATGTCACCAAATATACATACAGAACTGAATATTTGTCATAAAAAAGTCTGAGTTCCTTTCTTTCCGTCTAGAAATAATTTCTACGAGGAAACTATCATTTTTATTCTTCCCTCAAATGTGTAGTTGTAGACAGTTTGTTAAGTAAAATGGCATTTTCTTAGCAGTGACAGGTATGACTTCTGTCTGTTGAGACTGTCTTGAATATTAATATTTATAATACGAGCACTCAAATCCGTAATTGTCCAAACCAAGAATTCAAGAATAAATTACTTGATTTAGGAAGATTCAAAAGAGTACATGCTTCAGAGTCTCTGGAACCGAAGCCAACTTCGGATTTGCATTTTATTTTACATGGTAATCTTCACTGCCTTGGTTTTTAGTAAGCATTCAATGCACGAGAGTAATTATTGGGTACCAGTCACTGCTTTGCATAGATCATTTTATTTACTTTGTGTGGGAAATACAGTTTTAGTCCTAGTACTGTGGGTGGGGGATCTTTGAGGGATTAAATAGCGAGCCCCAAGGAATATAGGTGGTAAGTGGTCTGCGGGTTGACCACGCGGTTGTCCGTGTCAACCCACCCTCCTTAAACAGTGAGCTGTGCTGCTCGGCCTCCCTTTCTACTCCTTGCCCTTCTCTCATCACTCCCTGTACCCACTTCTGCAATTTATTGACCTCAGATGTTATTCTACCTTGTTGCAGAGTGGAGTGAAGGTCTTAGCAGATCTTGGTACACACAGAGTGCACCAGAGGTTATCATTGTACACTGTGTTTATTGCTTCACTCAGCCAGAAGTTTTTGACAGTTTTCAGGACCACGGAGGTCTGCTCTCAACACGGGAGCCAGTGTCAACATTCTACAAAGGGGCCACACCTGAGGAGGCTTTTCTGTCTGTTTAAGTGACCTTGTTCGTGGTTCTGGGCCACTAGCAATCCTCCTCATGAATCAAATATTAAATTTCCCTTTCTGAAACTTCCCGTAGGCTTCTTTGAAGATTTTTTTTCTCCCTGTGTTTTATGGGGTGATAAAGATTTTCAGCTCTTCAAAGACAAAGCAGGTGTGTATTTTGTAGATGATATTGTCATCATAATTATATTTTCCATGTTAATTATAATTTTTTTAACACATTGACTGCCACACTAGAAAAAAACATTTTTTCCCTTGAGGTCACGGTGTTTTATTACAACAAAATGATCCTTTCTAATTTGTTATTTTTTATTGTTTTCTGTGTGTGAGTTATATGCAACACAGTCCATGTTTTTAGAATTAAATTGTCAATATTAATTGTAACAATAAGAACATCAACAAGTAAGATTTTCATGAACCAACTGCAGGGCATTGCTTCATGAGGCCCCAGGCTCAGAACCAGCCTGAGTGCAATACAACTCACATGGCAGTCGGTGTGTTAAGTTACCACTGCACTTCTTTCCCTGCTGCCAACTGTCAGAGGACAAGATAGTGCTTAGGCTTTGACATTCACAATCTACATAACAGGATGCTTATCAGAAATTGGCTGTCTGATATGCAATGAAAGACAGGGTAGGGCTAGGCTAAATCAGATTCAACGAAGATCTTCCCTTCCTGGTTCTACTATTGCATGAATATCAATCAGTAAATATTTTTGGGTACTGACCAAGTACCCCTGCTTTGAAGAGTACAAAAAATAAGTGAGAGGATCCATGCACACAAGGAACTTGTTAGTAAGAAAAGATCCTAACAAACTCTGGATCTTCAAAATCTGCTTGAAGTCACATTTATTGCTTTTGTAACTGAATATGAAAAGATGACAGGAAATAATAGATGGTTGAAATTTGCAATAAGAGTGGTGATATTTGAAAGACAAAAGCTTGGGATATTTTTCCTTTGGTGCCTCTACAAAATGCTGAAGGGCCTAGCAGATTTGCAAAAATCAAATCTGAAATTTGGTTCTCAGTGCATGGACAGCATGGTCTGAGGATCAAAGATAATTAATAGAAATTAATCTTAAACTTGCTGACATCAATTTCCAAAGAGGCTGCTGACATGATTTGGTGCTATGCAAGACAAAGTTGACATGTAGTAAAACTGAAGTTAATTCTACCTGCCAAAACATTAGAAAATATGCCTATCAAATAGAAATAATCACTGAGTATGTGTACGAAAACACCCACAATGAATTCTTACAGAGCAGAGGCAGACTAAAAAATGAAAATTTCATAAGTGCCCCGCAAAAAGTACTGGTTAGATATAGATGAAATTGTTTTGCATGTTTCCCCTTCTTAAGTATTTAATTTGGAGATTTATCTACCTTACTGTGTAAATTGATTTTATATTTTACATATAAGAAGGTGGATCGACTTATCTGTGTTACAACAATATTTAACATTTTCAATATGCACTTTCACTTTAGCTAATTTATAATTGCAGTTTTACTACTTTATTGTAGTGTTTTATTCCTAAGATAATGTGCTTCTATATTAAAGGGTGATATGGTAACACAAATGCTATTAGGCATATGAACCGATGGCATAATTTGCCCTTGACCTTGTCTCGTGGTAGTTGCTAGGACACTGGGGAGAGGACGTTTTTTTTTTGGCCACTTGGGAGACTACCAAAGGCATTAATTTTAAAACTAGACTGGAGTAATTACCATTACATTTATGTTAGAGGTTAACATTTGTGTTATTTCCTCTTATTGCCTGGCTTTACAGAACGTTATGCCCTACTGTTTTTATTAAATCCAGGTAATAGAGGAAATAACAGTGTTATTAACCTCTAACACTGATGAAAAATTACTCTTAAGTAAAACATGGTTTAAAATCAGAGCAGTTGTGCTAGTCCTCTACCTGCTTCCCTGACCAAGCACAGTAAGGCTTTGTGTACTCATTGTGCCCATATTCATTATGATAAAAGTCAAAACAAAGTATAACATAAAATAAGTCTCCGCGGAAACAGGGATTAGATTTTAATACACACTGTATTCCTACTAATAAATGTTTTAGGTTTCCATGACATTACACAAATAAATATTCATCAAAAAAGTACCACTTTTCTGTGATTGAAAAAGGAGTTTGTTTGATAACTTGATTATTTTCACAGGAAAGCACTTAGAAATTTAATACATAATAACTGATCCCATCAGAACTCTCCAATCAGATGTTTCCAAACACAACTATTTTTAAGCTGGGGATTACTGTAGAAAAATTCCCTTTTCTATTCTTGTTCGTATTTAAGACAACAATTTTTAAAAGTGATTTTTGGTATTTAAGTAGAGCTTGCCTCCCTAGTTATGTAATAAATATACACAGTTTTATAGAGATGTTTATTCTAATTGAGACTATAAAATCTCAAGTTATTTTATAATTTTATACAAGTTTGGAAATGGAGGCTTAGTAAATAAAGTTAGGATAACAATTTATTGTAGGAAAGTATTTTTTGCAGAAGAGTTTGATATCATAGTCTATTGAATAAACAGCTTAAATAATACTAAATGTACTTTATATGTTTTAATTCATATTTTATTTAAATTTAATATAAAGCAACATGTCTCTATTAAGCAATACATATGTGTATATAAGCAACTTTAAAAGTTTTTTGACTGTTTTAGTTTTAAGTAAATCTCTCTGCCTAACTTTTATTAGTGAATTGACAAATTATTTGAAGTTAATTTTTCTCTTGTGGAATAAAATATACTTCTTAATTATAAGCATATTTTTTTTTAAATTAGTCAATGTATTTGTCATGACTGAAAAAAATGAAGTATTAAGAGATTTCCTTTTCATCTACTATTCTTATTTTAAATATAGAATTAATATAATTGATTCAAACAAATAACATTGTTAGGAGAGAAAATTGTATTTTATGTAAATATTTATTCAAATGATTATGTTGGGGAACATTAATATATTTAAGAGCTTTTATGTAAATTAAATGAAAAAATATATAGGAAAGTGTTTCATAATTATGTGAATGTTAAATACTATATAATAATATTATTCTCATGACTTATAGTAAAAAAATACATATAAACTTCATAATATTCATAGTATTTCTGTAGTATATGTTGTCTAATAGAACATAAGAAAGAAAAGTAAGCACTGTACTTCTTAATCTTTAGGTAAATATACATTCCAGTTGCATGAAGAGTCCTACACATAGGCTCAGCAATCCGTTTACTTTTTAAATTAACAACCACTTCAATGGTTAATTGAGTATTTCTAAGCCAATAAATTACCCTTCAGCATAACTGACTGGGAGCTTAGTTAGTATCCAGAACAAGCCTGACATTAATGAACTCATTCTTCAACAAAAGAAAAAGGAAGCATCAAATCTGAACTTTGGATGTGTTCGGTTCCCTTATTCTAAACACATTAGTACACTGTATTTTCCCACTTAGAGAAGCTTTTGTACACTGAGCATGTGGCTGTTTAAATGCCCCAGCGGGACATCCAGAGGCTGCAAAAAAGGGAAAAATTATTTGGAACAATTTGCTTTCGTTCAAGGGCAACGTGAGGCATTTTACAGCTGGTTTATTGCTATTCTTGTGCTGTTTAAGCTGTCTTTCATGTCAAAAGTCCTTTCCTGCTTACAGATCATCAGGAAGCATTCTGCTGCGTGCTGTTTGCCTAAGTTCCTCCAGGGCTCTGGGCCTTTGATCAAGGATACCATTTGCAGTCTGGTTAAAAATAGGAGGCTGCTGAGATAAGCCTGGGCCGGACAGCAAGGAAGCAAGGAAAGGGCCCTTTCCTTTTTTTTTTTTTTTTTTTTTTAACTTTGTTGTTTTGCCGTTTAGCATGGGAACACATTATCACAGCACAGAGAAATAATGTTTAGGAATTAGAGCATGCTTAGAGGTGTAAAAAGTTTAAATGTGAAAAAAGTTTATTAAAGAATTTAACTTCTTGAAACCAGGCTCATCATTTTGGTAAGTTAAAGTTTTAAGAAAAGTGAGTACATTATTTTCTTTGAGTATAACACAAGCAATACTTGCTTCCTTACATTTAAGATACACTACTTGTTGCTTACTAAGCTTCTACTCCTAAAGATGACTTTTCAACCAAGGGCATATTTTTTTAGTGGGAAAAAATTGCTATGATAATTGTTGTTAGCAAATCTAAAATAAAAGAGCAATAATATAATTAAAATTCCAATTAGACTATAATCATTGTAAGGATAAAGCCAGAATAAAAATGACTCATTTTTATTATTTCTATTACTTATATCATTTATCAACGCTTTCTTAAATTTGCCTACTTAGTGAAGACAAAAGCCTGAGGGCTTATTATAGGTGATTTTTTTATCCTAGTTTCTCTAAAATTTTAATTCACATGATTGCATCAATCTTATCATATAGAAAGATGGTGACTTTCATTATTGTGTGCTTCAGCAACACATCACATCAAGCCATGAAATTAGAGACTTAATTGGAAATGAAATGTGCTCTAGATGGTAAAAGTACAATAAATTTGGATACTAGAATATCAACATAGTACTTAGTGTAGAATATTTAGTATGAAATAAAATGTTCAGAAAGGGGTTTGGCGGTTTAATGAATTTCTCTGCCAGCAGGCAGGACCATTTGTTTCTTAATTTACCCAAATAAAGATTGTGCAAAGCCAAATCCTCTAATATAAAGCATTATAGGAGAGTGCCACCAAAGAGGCCAAAAACACACACTATAATGCCGCATCCACTCTTGGAAGTTTGAGAGTCTGTGTTTATTTTGGAGGGACAAAGAAGAATTAGTCAAAGGAAGAATTTGGAGAATGGAGAGTCGGAGTGTGGTTTAAGACAGAGGAATCAGTTTATCTGCTTTTCAGCATAACAGAGAGTTTGGAGAGAGAATTCCTGAAGCTTCAGTTGATGCGGTTATGCTGGGCTGGATCACCTTGTGATGGGAAGTGTGTGTGGGGAGCGGGGGGAGCTGGGCTGAACCCACGGGAAGCGGAGGTTAGGGTGGAGTGACAGAGCTAGGCTGGGGTCAGATCATAGAAGAACAGGTGTGATGTGTGCTGTGCACATTGAGTTGTATTACTTGCAATATTTTTTCTTTAATTGTAGTATACTAACTTGTGCTGCTGGGTTTACTATATTAATTCATATTTTAAAAACTCCTATTTGCCTAACTTTCAAAACACTGCTTGTAAAGCTTATAAAACAGGAAAATTTGTAAGTTGTTCTTGTGTTTGTGTTTAAACATTACCAAGTTCGATAGCTTACGTTCCAGAAGATATGATGCCCTGGCTTAGACCACGTTTTATGTTTCAGTTTTACTTGTAATAAATGTTCCAATCCATATCTTCAGAATGGAGACAATTCTCTCTAGAAGGGGATCCTTCATCCTAAAAGTTTAGCTCAGAGGTTTTCTGAGCTTTGAGTACGCTGACCTGCAGTATAGAAAACCTTGTCATGCTGCAATATCCTAAAAGGGGCATCTTATATCTCTCTCTCAAAATGGTAGTGGAGTTGTTATATACACCAGGGAAAAGAATCAGGATTTCACTGAAAAGATGGAAAATACATTTTGCATTGATGTCTGGAAAGTCATCTTGCTCCTAAGTTATTAAAAGACCAGAGGAGGAATCAGTGCAGTTTTTGCAATTCCCTTTCTGATATATTCTGGTGAGGTCATTTGCCCCTAAGCCTCAGAAGGAGGCTTGTAATGAGTGAATGTGCCCAATCACTCATGATTTGGGAATTTATTTATGAATTTTAAAATTGTTGTTGTTCAGGCACTAACGTTGGGGTAACCAAATTTACCTTTCTTTTATTGAGTGGATTGTTCTAAATTTGCTAGTTTTATGAGTCTTGTGATGAAAATTATTAAAAATGAGCACTAAGGCCAAATTAAAAAAAAAAAAAAAACTACCTGTGTTGCTCAGATATGGTTTTCATCTACATGTCTAGCAAATAGCTTTTATGTATATTTGAACCTGCTTTTAGCTTTTTTTTGTTTTTGGGACAGGGTCTTGCTCTGTTGCCTGTGCGTGAGTGCAGTGGTGGGGTCACGGTTCAGTGCGGCCTGGAACTCCTGGGCTCAAGCAGTCTTCCTGCCTTAGCCTCCCAAGTAGCTGGGACTGCATGTGTGTGCCACTACACTTGGCTAAGTTTTCTTACTTTTTATAGAGATGGGGTCTTGCTACATTGCCCAGGCTGGTCTCAAACTCTTGGTCTTAAGTGATCTTCCCTCATCGCCCTCCCTAAGTGCTAGAATTATAGGCGTGAGCCACTGTGCACAGCCTGCTTTGAGCTTCCTGGGACAAGTGTGGTACCACCAGATAGGGTATTTGACATGCACCTGAGGTGGCCAGTGAGAGGTGATTTTCGTGGTCAAAGGAGTCACTCTCACTGACAAGGAAGCTGCAGGAAAAGCAGGAGGAGGGGCGGGGAAGGTAAGGCTTGACACCATCATGTGATTAAGGTAGAAAGTATTAAAACAGTTCTGCATCTCATTTGCCACTCCTCCGTTTCCCTTCTTGTCTTCCAGTTTTGCTTTCTTTTTTCACCTGTTCTCCTTTGCTGAAAAAGTTACGTTGTAGGCTGTACTTTGGGTTTAAGTACAAATATCACAGATACTGACATTCTGAATTTATTAAAGGATTTTTATCTGAAAATTGTCAGGGTATTTTTCTAAGATAAGCGGGAAAAATGGGAGGGGCAATGAAACAACATTTAGCCTTAAGACCCATTAGATTTTTCTACTACAGCCACAAAACTCAACAGAGAGTGTTATGTAAATTCATCCATGGGCGAGAAAACGGGCTGCGTGGCAGCTGCCGTGTGACCGCCTGTTAGGCGGGGCATGCGCCATGGGCACGGCCATTTCATTCACTCTAACCTCCCATTAAATTCACTGTAACGAAGAACGAGAGAACCGCCCGCTCTCTGAAAAAGAAGGCAGGACAAAGAGCTTAAAAATGAAAACAACACTCAGTGCATCTTTAACGTATTTCCCTTGACTTTTATGGAATAATTATCTAAATACACTAGGACTATCAACTCAACATTTGCGATGGTGTACCTACCACGTAATATCTCCTAGAAAGGTAAAAATGTATTTATGGCTTATTTTAAAGCTTAATAAGGGTCATATATATAATTTCACTTAATGGAATAGCTTTTTCGCTTCTCTAATGGCTCATCTATGAAGAAAAATGTATCCCAAGGGGGCCGAGTAAACAGATGTGTCAGGAATTGGTGATGTCTTATGTGATGTCTTCCCAAGGAAGAGAGAGATATTTATTGTTATTATTGCAGCATATTCACACACTAAAACATGTTTTATTAAGGGATTAAATCTTTTGCAGAAAACAGACATAAAGGGATCCTAAAAGTGGCTACTTTATTGGACCCCACAGTTCCAGAAGAGTAATCTGCAAGGATTTCTTTTGCTCTAATCATTATGTCTCTTGGGTTTTCTCTTCTTTTCTGACACTTTCTGTCTTAAGGGTATTTGAACTCTCAGATTTTAGCATACTGTATTTCCTGGGAATGGAGAGCTGCACAGGAGCTCAAATACTTATTTATTTTTTAAACTATACACTTGTTTTATTCATAATTTGTCATGTTCTGGGATACAAAAAGTAATTCTAATGGTGGTTAACTATAAAACAAAAAAAGTTTAACCTCATCTTAAAACATCCACTGATCACCTCATTCAATGGCAATAGTCATTGTTTAAAGGAACATAAAAACAAACACGCTCATGACTGCACAGTTTCCATAAGGGTCTATTTCATTATTGGTGGGTAGCACATTTAACAGTTAAATACATTTAAATAACGTATAGTTGACTGTGCGACGGCAGCCCTGGTAACTAGATAAACAACCAGTTCCACTAGAAACCCGTGAATCTTCCAGATGTTTGAGAGAGAGCTTCATGGACTGTTTATGAAGATGGTCCTGAGACCTAGAACACCAGAGCTAGTCACACTATTGAGGATAGGAAAACTTCATGTAGACTTCTAGATACAGAGTCTTGTATGACTTTGAGGGCAAGGCCAAGGACTTAAAATACCAAGGTTTACAAGTACACAGTCCCTAGGAATGGTAGGCACTCTAGATGGTTTTCCAAGGGAAAAGTCCTTTGTGGCATTCTCTAGGAGCCAGATCTCACTAAAAACAAAAACACATCAACACCCAAAATCTCAAATGAATCTCAATCTTGGGGGAAGAACATTATGCAGACAGCTTTTCCCAGTGGGCAAGAAAGATACATAGAAGCTCCTATGTCAAGAGCAATTTCTTTGAAATAGCTATGCAAAAAAAAGAGAAACCTTTTGGTCTTGGTAAATTTACGAGACTTTATAATTGTAAATCATAAGTTGCCGTTACTGGTCAGAGATCCTATGAGCAAAACTGCTATAAATACTTAATGTATAAAATTCCTAGACATTAGGCATCCACAGATATTGGAGAGCTTGTATAGGAGAGAAACCTTATAAATATGAAGAGTAAAAGCCTAGGGCAGAGCACAAACATTTGAAATCATCCCAGATGACCCAGAGAAGAAACCCTACACCTGGGATAGATTATAGTAAGGACCTCAAAGTTCAAGTACAGATATTCTTGTTTGATACGTAGTGAAACATTGAGTTGCTATATGGCTTAGGGAAAGACTCTGTTATATTAACATGAGAGAAGGTGTCCTTCCTGAGGGTAGGGACCAACAATAGATTGGTGGAAATGAGGGAGTTGTAGGTTGGCAATATCTATCAGAGACAGCATTGAGTGTAAGGGAGGATACTTTGACCCAGGTAATATCACACACATGGAAATAGATGCTTATTGCCAATAGTATGAAAATCATATAATTAAGTTCGTTAAATCTAGTTCTATCTATTTAATCTATTATCTTCAGATTATAATTTGACTTCTATGCACTTGCTACTAAAAAAGAAAATCTGCAGAATCCATGAATATCTAATCTTTTTGGCAGTGTTGTGTCCTATTATATGTCAATACAGTAAGAAATGTAGATTATACACAGTCTGGTGAATTACGTTGGGGTGAGGTTTTTAATCTGTAGTTCAGAAAACTTTTGACACTGGCATGATCATTGCACCCAACACTATGCACTAGACCCAGGATTTTGATGATTCTCCCCTAGTGAAACTTCATCTGGGACACATTTATCTGCAGGTTTCATTCTTTTTTCTTTTTCTCTGCTGAATAAATAGCAACTTTTAGGCAAAGTAGAACAGAGGATGAAGTGTATCCTATAAATCTATGGGTAGCATAATGGCAGGCCTTGTTTGTGGAGCACTTACTCCCTTCTAGTATTATTGTTTACTCAAGAGGACAGCCTGGCTTACTCATGTCTCTATTTTCATATGCCCCTTTCCCTTTCCTATACTTCTAGTTTTAGTACAGAGCTGGTAAGACTTTTGACTCTCTTTCACTGGGCTGCTTCCTAAACTTATTTCATAGACAGCAATATAAGATTTCTACTAAAAGACAAAAACAAATTTAAAAAAGCTTCTCCCAGGTTATCTGATAAAGTTAGGTATGTGGAGGGGGATATTGGACTTAGGCCTTTGAGAGTGTAGGTTGGTTTATGATGATAAAACAGGAGAAGTGGTGTGGGAACAGAAAAAAGTAGTGATTTTTTTGCCTAGAGTAGATTCAGATTAGATTTAAGGACCCAATTGAGAAGGATGGGGATGGCCTGAGTACAGTCATGAGCCACATAACGACGTTTCAGTCAACGATGGACCGAAAATATGACATAACATTATAATGGAGCTGAAAAATTCCTATCACCTGGTGACAAAATAGCTGTGGTAATATCATAGCATAACACATTCCTTTTTCTATGTTTAGATATACAAATACTCACCATTATGTTACAATTGCCTACAGTATTCAGTACAGTAACATCTTTGGTTTGTAGGTGAGGAGCCATAGGCTATACCAAATAGTTTAGACATGTAGTGGGCTAGACCATCTAGGTTTGTGTCAGTACACTCTGTGCTGTTCTCACAAGATGACATTGCCTAAGACATGTTTCTCAGAACATATCTCCATTGTTAAGCGAAGCGTGACTGTGTTGATGTGGTGGGGAGCAACGGACCGTGAACAGGAGCACCCGAGTGATGGGCTCGCCTGGGAAACAGCTCAGTGCGAGTTACACGGAAAGATAAGACCTCCTGGCAATGCTGGGGTGACTGCATCAGAATGTACTTGAGTCCCAATATACACATTTAAATCTCCTGAGCGGGCTCCTCCATTTAAAAAAAAAAATTCAGAATATTACAGGGGTACAAACGCTTTGGTTACATATATAGTTTTTGCACTGCCCAAGTCAGAGCTGCAAGCGTGCCCGTCCCGAGACAGTGCACACCGTTCCTGTTAGGGTCCTCCGTTTTAATCCAGAGTGCACCAAAGTCATCCCTGACATGGGGTTCCTGTTTTGTGGCCCAGAATCCTGTAAGTTCCTTAATTTTCTAAAGGTGTTCACTTTTCTTGGAAGGTTAGGTGCTATTTAAGAAGAAACATTTTTCTATCAAAAATGACACACATACCTCCTTCCCTTCCATGACATCTGCAAAGGATTACTTCTAGTTACCTGAATATAGTTTAGAAACAATCCTACTGCTGCCAAAATGGGTGATGGCACAGGCTTAGTAATATAAAATAATAAAACAAGCTAGTGTTTGCTGTCACTGCCATTAGTTCAAGTAAATGCTTCTGTTTGTTCTAAAACTGAACCCACATAGTAACAAAAGGTGATTCCATGACACATGCTGTCACCCAGTAGGCCATATTCCTTTTTTGTCTTCCTTTTGCTTGGCTACGCATAGTTTAGCATCTGCTGGCAGAGGTCTAACATATACATTCTGAAACTTTTAATTTTTCATCTTATATCTTTGACTTGCTCTGCCACTTTCCCTGTTTGACTGATCTTTTCACAATTTTTTATTCCTTTATGTCCAAAGACAACAGACTCTAGACTTTTACATATGAGAATAATAATAAATACCTTCTGTGTAACAGCCTGATTTCTGAACAGGGACAAAAGATGTACCAGGCTACAATCCTGGTATAATGTTCTTGTAAATGTAGAAGAAAGATAATATAAACAGGACTTTTATCATCATAGGTTCTGGTTGTATCTGCAATGCTTGTGCCAAGTGGTTTTGGCTCTCTCTCTTTTGCTATGTAGCTTCCATTGAATTATTCTGATGACCCCTGAAAGTGAGAAAAAACAATTTTTCTCTATTTCTGGTACTGAAAGTGCAGAAAGAATCTAAAGTCTCTCTACTGCAGCCTCCTTTTCTCTGTGATATGAAGCAAAGGAATGGGTTGATTACTTCATTAATGATAATGTGGAATTATGTAACCATATAAAATAATTTTTTATGATCCAGCAATTTCACTTCTGGGTATATACTTAAAAGAAATAAAAGCAGGAACTTAAAGAGATGTTGTATACGAATGTCCATAGTGGCATTATTTGCAATAGCAAAATGGTGGAAGCAACTCAAGTGTCCACTCACTGAGGGTTGAATGGATAAACAAAATGTCATATGTGCATATGATAAAATTAAGGAAGGAGATTCTGACACTTCCCACAACATAGGTGAAACTTGAAGCATTATGCAAAGTGAAATAAGCCCAGTCACAAAAAGGAGAAATACAGTATGATTCTACTTACATGAGGTACCTAGGGTAATCAAATTCATACTGACAGAAAGTAGATGGTGTTGCTAGAAGCTGGGCCAAGTGGGGAATGGGGAGTTCAATGGGCACAGAGTTTCTGTTTTGCAAGATGAGAAGAGTTCTGTGGTGGTGATGATAGCACAACAATGTGAATGTACTACCTTAATGCCACTGAACTGTACACTTAAAAATGGTGAAGATAGTAAAATAATAATTTTAGATTAAACCTCCAACATGTGAAATTATTTTTTTTTTTTTTTTTTTTTTTTTTTTTTTTGAGACAGAGTCTCACTTTGTTGCCCAGGCTAGAGTGAGTGCCGTGGCGTCAGCCTAGCTCACAGCAACCTCAAACTCCTGGGCTCAAGCGATCCTCCTGCCTCAGCCTCCCGAGTAGCTGGGACTACAGGCATGCGCCACTATGCCCGGCTAATTTTTCTATATATATATTTTTAGTTATCCATATAATTTCTTTCTATTTTTAGTAGAGACGGCGTCTCGCTCTTGCTCAGGCTGGTCTCGAACTCCTGACCTTGAGCGATCCACCCGCCTCGGCCTCCCAGAGTGCTAGGATTACAGGCGTGAGCCACCGCGCCCGGCCCAACATGTGAAATTAATTACAAGTTGCCTACTATGTGCCAGATGTTAAACTAGGCACTTACATACATTATTCCTGCTAAATATTATTCTCCTTTTACAAGTGAGGAAACAGAGGTTCATAGGAACTAAGATACTTTCATGAAGTTATGCAGTGAAGCAGCAGAAATGTGACCTGAGTCCAGATCTGTGTAGTCTCTGTTACTCCACACCACTGTAGCTACCCATGTGCAACTAACGTGCAAGTGCAGACGCACACATACATTTCTGTATTTTTGTCTTGGCATTTACTCTATATTATTCCTTATCTTTTAACTGTGTTAGTTCCTGTAAATACAAGTGTTGAGGCTAACCACTAAATATCACAGAGTTAATCCACATAATCACCTTATAGTATGTGGCATGTCCCAATTCTCATTGGTGGATGAATCCGTGAGGAAGAACTGTCCAAACACAAACAGCTTTGTTGGATGCAGGGAACAGACTGCTTGCTTAGGCTTCAGGCTTTGCAATTACAACTTGGCATTTGAGTAACAGCAGTTTAAATTTTAAGTTCTACAAGGACTTAAGACCAAGTTCATCATCTGACATTTTTTCTTCCCACATTTTTTGGAAAAGAATGAATTACCTTAAAATGTGTCTTGTGAAATTGCTAAAAAATATTTTCTAAGTGTTTTTTGTCTCTGAAATGAGTTTACTTAATACATGTTCATCATGTAAGAAGAACAGCCTGTCTGGTATAGTTAGAAATTGAGTCCCCCTGGTAAACAAAATTGCCTCAGCCTTGCTGGAGCATGCATTTCCTAAGTAGTGGGCACAGAGACGGTGTAATTGGCTACCTCCTGGTTGTAAGTATAGGTATGTTAAGTGTGGGCCCGAGGGGAGCCTCCATTTTGGGTTGTAGTTTATTATTAGGTGAGGAAATTACTGGACACCTCCAGCTGCCATTAATCAGCCACAGAGTCAGACTGGAGCCAAGGGAGAAGGCTGTGGGTGGATTCTGCCCAGCGCTGTGGAAATACAAGAAGACAGAGACAAATGTTTTCCAGCCTAGCAGCACTAAACTCTGCCCTTTCACAGTCCTTAACATGCATGTTCAAATTGATTTAGTCCATTTACCCTCTCAACCTAACCATCTATTTTCCTTGAAGACTGACAGTTTTATGTGTTGCTACCATGTTATTATGTGTTGCTGCTCTGCCGGTAGCTATAGTATTTCAGAAACATTTACTTCCAGACATAAAGGATGAATGGGGGTGGGGGGTGTAGAGAAAGGGAGGTGAGGTTGAGTCACTTTAATTCCTTTTTTATGGGGTGCAGAACATGCCCATCATGGCACCGACTTTCTCCCTCTTGTTTTTTCTTTATTCCTTCTCTGTGTCAGTGATTTCCATGAAAAAACCTTGAATAAAATTTCCCACTTGAGAAACACATCTGTCAGGTGATGTCAACGCCTGGCTTACTCCCCTTCCTGTTGGGTTGCAAACACGGCATGCTCTCACGGGCCTGGAATGCTGACACGGGCAAGGAGCGAAAGCCAAACACAGGTAGGGTCAAGCTGAAAAAGTTGACGGGGCCCTTCTGTCCTCAGCTCAGCTTCAGAGGGGATGGGAAGAATCTAGAAGCCAGTTCATTGTCTTTGCTGCTGTGTAAATTCAGAAAAGAGGGGACGGTGGAGGTAAAAGTGAGACCACAAATAGCCCCTCGTCAGCGGCAGGGACATCAGTCAAGACATTCCAAGTACTTGTCCAACTGGAGATGTTTGCCGCAGGATAAGTAGGGATTCCAGTCTGACCCCCGCCCTCAGCATTTTTGGAACTGGATGAAAGTGCCTTATCTGAACATGTAAGAGTATTTCTGGCGCTGAAGGCCAAAGACTAAAACCCAAAGAATAAATACTCGGAGAAGGAAAGGAAACAGTGAGGTTAAAGGTTTGATCAGATACGGACCTCTGAGCTCACTGACTTTACCGTACCCTTGTTTTATTCTATCCGGTTTTCATGCACTAATCTATGCAACAGCAAACAGAGACACTCTCCTTTTACTCTTCCTGCTTTTGTGTGGAAAGGTAGAAGACGACAACTGCATTGATTTATGCAGACAAATAAAAAAAGCAAAATAAAATCAAATACGGCTGCTTGAAGAGTGTAACCAGATAGAATTTTCTGTTATTTCCTGTGGATCAGTACTCAGTTATGCATAGAATCTGATTCTGTTGAGTAGTCATAAGGATTACCTAGTAATAAAAAAAGGTTTTAAATAGTACCTTTAGCATGAGATTACTATTTTGTAATGAAGTAGAATCAGAGGGAAGAACACTGGGTGAAAAAAACACATGCTTCTACTGATATACAAGCACATAAACATACATTCGTATTTTTTAAGAAAAAGATTTATTACTCTAGCATAGAGTAAACTTATGGTTCAGGGTTGTAGTCACTCAGTGACTTTTCAGGTGGGTCGTCTCTGGGCTGCTGGGGGTTGCTGGGAGGAGTCCCTGAGTGGCTAGGAGATGGCGTTTGTGTGATCTTCACTTCATCAGCATTTAGATGACAGTCCTTGTTTTCCCTGAAGTTCTCAGGGTTTGCATGGTTGACTGTTCCTAATCAGAGGTCACCTCGGTGATACAGTGAGTTCCTCTGAAGCAGGGCACCCGTAGGCCCCTAGGGAAATGAAGCATGTGGTTCCTTCAGCCAGACATTCAGTCTCCGTTTGATGACTATGGAATGACTGAGAAAGCCTCGCAGACATTCACTGGCTTTTCTCTACCCCTGTGCTCCAGCATTGGTGCCAGGAGTTTGATTCAGCCTTGCAAGGTTGAGGGTGGGCAAATGAATATCACCCATACTGCTTCCTGCAACAAATGAATTTTTGTAATGGGATTCCATGAAAATAGCATCTGATAACACAAATCTTGTTCAGTATGAAGAGTGGACAGATTACAAAATTACTCTAGGGAGTTTTTTCTTCTGACAATGAAGTTTAAAATCTTTTTTAAAAAAGGCATGAAAACATATGTCCACAAACTACTTCCTCATTTAAAAAGTTACCTTTAATTTTTGACACTGTAATACAGAGAAACTTTTAACACTGTTGGGAAGTGGGAGATTGTATGATCATTTGCTCTGAATCCAAAATTGAGATATATATGTAGTAAAATATTATGAATATCTTTATTGGAGCCTGAGAACAGACAGTTTAAAATTGAAAATTTTCCAGAAAATTGGAACATGTGATTTCAACAGTAATTGCTTAAGTGATTAATATTTTGGTAGCCTTTAGTCATATATTATCTGTATAAATCTTTTCCCTAACAAAGTAAAATAAAAATGAACCAGTAAAAACATTTCTACTCAAATTATCTAAGGAAATCTCTCAGGAGTCAGAGAGAATCCAGGTAGAGAAAGAACTCATGGTGAAATTGGGTGCTTTAATCTGCTACTTTCTTTGTGCTGCCAGAAAGTTAGCAATGGAACATGGCTTTCTGGTACAGAAACTTAGCTTGAGAATAATCAGCAATGTATGAACAACCTGCAATTAAAGACTTAGAAGTTTTCTTTATTGGCTCTATCTTTTAAATATGCAAACCTCTTCAACTCTACACAAAATCTCTCAGTGGTTATTTTTATTTGAATAAAATTCAGCATTTTATAATCATTTCTTAAAAATGCAAGTTTTTGTATGTACTAAATAATGATTTTTTTTTTTTTTAGTGTGGCCTTCTTATAAAGTATTCCTTGAGAAGATTTGAATTCATTCAACATTTTTGTGAGATGATAGTATCAATGGGCATATGCTACTAGAGAAGAGTTTGTATTTCACAGGGGAAGATGAAGCATGATTGGAAAGGCAAACTAAATATTACTGTCAAGTATAAATTGTCACAGCAAAAAAATGTTTATCTTTTATTCTTTCTGCCACATAGTATTTATTGAAAGGGTCAGTCTTCTGCCTTTTCTTCTTTTTTATAGTCCTGCAGGACACTATTAGATATGACACATATAGCTGCTACTTTTGAGCAAAGAAAAATGGCCCCGGTCAGCCTTTAGGTTCAGTGAACTCAGAGGGCTGATGATTAAGGCCAGTGCGCCGTGCTTTGAGGCCGTAAGGGGGAAACCCTTTGTGTTGGCGAGCGGTTTGCTTGGTAGTAAAGGGTATAAACAAAAGAAAGGGGATCAGGATAAAGAAGCCACTGAGAAATTATACACAATCACCTTGATCATTAATTCTTTTTAGTTAAATACTTGTGACTACAAGAGTTCTGTTTAGACTACAAAGAGGAGGGAAATGATTTTGGAAGACTTTTAGGACAGACACCCATTACCAGTTATATCAAACAGTGTCTTTCGTAGCATCAAGACTCTGGAAGAAAACAGATTACTTTCCAGAATTCCAGAAAATACAACTCAGTTAGAATAAGTAGGCAGTGATTTCTTTTAGCTACTCAGTAATCTTCAATCATCCTATTCCACATACTTTAAAACCGGGGGCGGACAAATACAAGAGCTGGCCACTGTCATTCCATCTCACCATTGTGTTCAAACTATAGTGAATTTGATTCTATATCTGTTTTTATTTTTCCCAAGAGCTTACCTGCTTTTCCATTCTGTGTATATTTTTTCACTGTCCTTTTTTTTTTTTTTTTTAAATCATTACTGTAAATATAGGTGAAGCTCCTTCCCCAGCAGTGCTTGAATACCTTGGCAGCCTCCCAATATAGTAGACAGAGATTTCATGGAAGAGCTGAGTTAGAATTGAGGAGACCTTTGAAATGTTTTTTGATTTGGGGTCTGAAATTTAAATCCTGAACCGTTATGTCTGACCATAGGCAATATCAAAATATCTACCGATAATTTAGAATAATTGTTCCACTCTAAGCCATTCTTCAAGAATGGAAACTTGAGAGTTTAATGACTAAGTGATATATATGTGTATATAAAATTATATACTTGTAGTTATATACAAAAGTGTATATATAATGTGTATATATACATACACATATGTACACTTTTCCTTGATGTATAAATGCATAATACAAGGCACAAAGTGAGACAGATTTCTCTTATGCTTAAAAGTGGATGCTAACTGGATTTAGTACAATTAAACAAGTATTTATAGAGCAACAACTATGTTCTAGATGCTACCAACAGAGAGAAAATAAGACCTATAGATTTTTGTTCTTCAGGTAATTATGATATAATTTAGGAGTCTGGAAAGTAAACAGAACATTTTACTGTTTGACAAGATAAACAGCAGAAGTGCCATGACAACAGTATGGCCAAGCTGCTATGCATAACAAGTGTACAAACTGTTCTAGGAAAATTTTAAATGTATAGAGAAATGTTAAAAGAAAATTTCATCTAGAAGTTTACCTTTTGATTTGAGCTTCTCTTTGGGGATGACCATCAAATTTACACAAGAACCTTAACATTCTACATTGTTTTTCTTAATTATGCCTCTAACTAGATATTTTTTCTCTTTAAATCCTGATGTTTTGTTGTTTTGTGATTAAAGAAATTTGGTCTAGCTGCTTGTCTTGTAAGGAGCACAAAGTTGAAAGAATAAAAAATACTTTGCTTACTCCCATCCCTATTGTACTTTTTGATGACTGGTGAATTTCATAGAACTTAGCTCCGTATATGTTAGAGACAGTTTCAGAAATTTTGTGAACTGTTTAATAAATTATTACCTTGGTGCTCAACTTTGATTTAATGATCATTACATTAATTAATGCTTTCAAAACTGCCGAGTTTTGGTTAGGTCTAGATTATAGCAATGTGAATTATGACATGTTTTATCTTACATTTTAGCTATCAAAACCACACTGGATTAGGCTGCAGGAAATCTAGTCAATTTTCATGATGAATTGACTCAGCCATATAATGCATAATTCAGCTGCACAGCTGCAGAGTCTGGTGTGTTCTCTGGGGGATGTGGTTTTACTTATAGGTTTGCATCAAGAAAATCTACTCCAGTAAGTTTGATTTATACCTTAGAAACATACAAACATGTGCATACTAATTTTAACCTAAAACCAAATTATGTACTTTATTTTAAACACTGTATATATTTTGTCCTAAAATTCACATCAGGTTTTGAAGAATGGCAGAAAACTTTTGTGGAAGTGTTTTCACTTCATTCTAGTAATGGCTCCCTTATTTAGAAAAATCTCATTTTCATTCCAGTCATAGTTCCAATAAAAATGTTCCTTAGTGGTTATTCAAAGTAGGTGTTGAATTTTTTTGTATTATGAAGAGGCTGTATAGCATAGTGGCTATGAGTGTGAGTATTGCAATCATAGACTGGAAATATTTCTTTTCTGTTTTCATAATTATTGAATGCCATAACATGAACAAAACCATACACGCAAATGCACGCTTTCTTTTATCCCCATCTGCGATTGAGGTAAGGACAACAGGGGAATGTAGAAAGAACTGTAGCCTGGATCCAATCCTTAGTGAAGTTACAGTCCTGGTTATAGTTAGAAACATAATATGTACATATTAATAAGGAAAAAGGACTAACGAGAGTCTTGAAGGTCTTGAAGCCACCTGAATTAGGTGTCCGTGAAGCTATATGGAAGCTGTTTGATGACCGGATTGATTCTGGGAGCTAAGGTAGGTGTGCTGAAGGTGGTTTCCATGGATCTTATTAAAATGACACCTCTTAGCCACGAACAGCCCAAGGCATTTTATGAACTGGAAAAGCCCTGCAGCCATACAGCTTCAACATGGGGAATATCTGTTCCACAGTCATTGACATAAAATTTCTTCATCAAGCTTCAGCAATGTGTAGTTCATAAGGTTTTAGGAAGGAGGCAGAAGAGTTTTTCCAGATGTTTGAAAAATAATCATTTTAGGTAGAAATGTTTAGCAAGTGAATTTTTCCTTCGGTTGTGCTTACTTTTGAAGAAGTTCAGAAATTTCAATTTAAATAGTGAACGTGGAGTTCATCCCGAAATTCAATTTTAGGTGAGTATTATGTTCTTTTTAATTTCCTCTTTTAAAGGACTGGTGGCATAGAAACACGCCTCTTAACCAGTGGTACATTTCAGAGACTGGGCTGGACACAGCAGGCAAGCTAGTTGATGAATATTCCCAACTTCTTACTTCCACTTTACTGTGATTATTCATGGCTATGATCATTATTCCTAATTGCCAGGAATATTGAATGGAGATGAAGATAAAATTAAAACATTTTTATTTTTAGTTAAAATAGTAGAATGATTATTTGATAGATATCAATTTGTGTAACTTAAATGCCAAGTATGTTCTTAAAATTTTATATACATGCTTGTATACTCATTTTTGTGAATAGGAACAAATTAAGGCTATTGAGTAAATACCAAGTAATGATTATTTTAAATACTGATTAATTATTGTATGCATTTAACTGTATTATAGACAGCTGAAATCCAAATACTGTGTGCTAAATGTCCTTTAAGGATCATGATATCATTAGAATCTGATGTTTTTCCTATAGAGTATAACTAAATTTTGCCAATACTTCAAAATTTTCAGAGGTTTAATTTTATGGATTCATGGTTGTTATATTTATCTAGTATACTTTTTAATACATTGACTGCCACACTAAAAAATTTTTTTTCCTTGGGCCATGGTGTTTTATTAGGAAATTAGAATAAAAACTTAGAAAATAAAATGATCCTTTCTAATTTAATGAAAAATTTGTTATTTTTTATTGTTTTCTGTGTGTGAGTTATATGCAAGTTGAAAAATAGTTCTCGTGGCTCGCAAGCTGTGAATTACATATGCTTCACAAAGCCCTGGGCTCAAAACTAGCATGAGTTAAATACAACTCACATGACAGTTAATGTATTAAAAATGTAGGTCATTTATTAAAATGTAATTGATAATTTTAAGTAACCTCTAATTCAAGCAATGTGGACTATATTGTTTTCTATTTCTATCAATAGTCTAAGATTGAAGAAAACTGCAGAAGGTTACTACCCATTCAAGTAGAAAAACCCAAGCTGGAAAATGAACAGCACAGCTAGAAAGGCTAATGAACTTAGTGTTTAGAAATGCTTGTAGAGGTTCCAAATCTATCACTGGATCCCAGAGGTAGCTCTTTTTTACATAATCAACCCAATCCTGAAACTTCAGAACCATTTAAGTATATACTGGTGAAATAGGTTTGTTCATACCAGAGCTTTCAGAATTTTTCTCACGATTGTCTTTCACCACCCATCATTTGCTTCTGACAAAGTGCTATTTCTTATAGTCTCTTTAAAAAGACAAGTTGCTAATTGACAGGTAGCTGGCCCCAGTGAGAACTGTGTTATTGAATTCCTATGGTGGGAGTAAAAACAAAAATACTCATGGATACCCATGTTATGCCTACAATTAACAGAGTAAACATCTTAATAGGCATAGAAGACACAAACAGATGTTCTAATTGCATGTCTGTGAGAAACTGTGTTTACTAGTTCCACCCTGGCTTGGCCTTTGAGACCTCAGGAAGTTTTCTTCCCAGTGGGGATTTCAATGATTTATTGATTTCGGTACAATGAATATTTCAGAAACTAGCAGGATTTTTAAGAGGTTAAATACATCCTTACAAAGGTTAGCATTAATTCATGCTTGAAGGGACTGCCTACTCTACTTTAACCAGAGTGGCTGTGGCCACATTTACCACGTTCTTGCCTAAGTGGAAGGGAAGGTGGATGGGGTAATGGAAAGGACTTCCTAGTAGAAAATGTAGAAATAAAACATTGGCACAGAATTTTCTTTTCTTTTTGCCGTGAGCTGAACAAAAATGAGTGAGCTAAGAGTAACAGCAAACACCTCAGCATTCCTGGTTTAAACACTGAGTAGTCTTGATCAGGGCAGTAAAGATACATTTTGGACTTGCATTTGAGACACTCAGAACCAAATAAAATAATAATTCTCAGAAACTGGAAAACTTCAAATGCTAAAGAAATGCTTAGTTTCTACTCACCTTTTGTGTTGAATTTCCAAGTCTATTTTGTTGTAATTTTGGGGCTGGAGTTTACCAGAAAGAGTCTAAAAAAGTAATGGATGGGTACTTTGTACTCTTATGCTTTTTCTTTGTCATACTCATGGATATTGATAAACTGATATGTTCTCATGGGTATTAATAATGAATGAGAGCCAATACTTATCCAAAATTTACTTCATGCCAGGTAAGTGGTGTTACTGCTTTAAAAGAATTACTTCATTAAAAGAATGTCATTACATAAGATGAATAAGTAGAAGATCATTGACAGACTGTTACCTTGTAATAAATGCAGACAATATTTTATCTTAGCAACTCTTTTAAGTTGTGCTCAAATATTGGTTATTTGCAGTAATATCTGGACAATTTTTTCTTCTTTTGTGGTGGAGCAGACTTCCTGCTAGTGTATTTTATGGCTCTAGACTGGAACTGTCTAATTCAGCAGCTACTGGCCAGGGGTGGCTTTTAAGTACCCGAAGGATGGCTGATCTGAATTGAAGACTTAGGATGCAGAAAATAATTTAAAATATCACTTTAATATTTTTATATTGATTACATGTGCACATGGTGGTATTTTGGACATATTGAGTTCAATAAAATAAATTGTTAATATTAATTTCACCTGCTTCTTTTTACTTTTTAAAATGTGGCTACTAGAGAGTTTGCATTTTTATAACCAGAATTACTATTTGTTGAGCAGCATACAATTTCTCAAACCTTGGAATCATATTGGACACTGACAAGTTAATTTTCTGTACCACACTTATTTTTGCATCATGCTTACTTTTTATAATGGCAACCATAGGAAATTCAGCTTCACAAAGATCTGACATCATCAAAAAATGTAGCATGCTGTGGCACACAGTGTGGAAACCACAAACATATACTATGAAAAAATTAACTTAGTTTTGTACATGTGCCATCTCTCAGGAGAATGGTGAATTCTACAGCGTTACCACAGTACATACCTAATTCGCCCTTAAACTCGCTCATCTATTCATTCAATCATTCATTTAGCCATTTAGATTTAGCATCTAAACTGTGCAAAGCACTGAGTGCTGGGTGCTGTGATACAGCGAGGGAGACACTGACAAAATCTCTATCTTACAGAGTTTGCATTCTAGTAAAGAGAAACGAAGAAACAGATAAAAAAAACTCCAAGTAAACAAGAAAACAAGGTAATTGCAAGTCATAACCAGTGTTTTGGAATAGTAATGCCATGGAGCACTGCTGGGGTGATGGGGGCACCTTACGTAGGTGGCCAGAAAAGCCCTCTCTAAAGTGACATTTGAATAGACACTCGACACAGGGAAGAACCAACCTGGAAAAGAACCTGAATAGAGCATTCTGGAAGAAGCAACAGCAAAGACCTCTAGCAAAGACGGAAATAACTTGGAGCGTTTGAAGAACAGCAAGAAGACCGTTGTGGCTGATGAAGGGGAAGGCTGACGTGACAAGCTGGAGGGCTTGGCAGGAGCCAGACCACGCAAGACTTTGTGAGCTATGGTCAGCAGTTTGGATTTTTATTTCCTGAAGCCAGGCTTGACCTACCCAGCACAAAGGCGCCAAGTAAGTGTTTGCTGAATTAATATAGATAGGCAAATGATGAGTGCCTAAAATGGATACAGGATCCAGCTTTAAAAATAAGATTTCAAAAACTTGGAACACAAAGAACATCTACTCAGTCAGACCCAGAGTATGTCTAAGCCAGGATTCTTTGGCATGCTCCACTAAAATGTCAGAATTATTTTTCTAGTTCTAAACTTTTCCTGCTTTAAGGCTGGTCTTTCTTGTCTATCACAAAGTACTTCCCTCTTGGACCTTCAATTTCTACTCCAAGTTTAGATTAAAGATGTCATTCCTGGCCATCCAGGAAATATGCCCTTTTTGGTTTCTAGTTTCTACTGAATTAAAACCGTTTCCTTTTTATATCCACTTCAACCTCAAGTTAAGTGGATATAAACTCAGCTCTCAAGTGAAGTTGTTTTTCCGATTGATTTAATCTTATATTCTTTCAGAAATAGACTTGCTTTATTCCAGGGAAAATAAATGGCCCATTATTTATTTTTTCATTTGCAATTAATCATGATTTACATATATGCGTTTGTGGGGTTTGGAGGCTCCATAGGAGGACCAGCCAAGACTGAAATCCTAATTCCTGGGGAATTACCTTGATTCGATAGTGGCTTCCAGGTATACTACCAGGCAGGTCGTCCAGAGCTCATGAAACCGAAAGATTGAGAGACCAAATGAAGATGCTTGAATTGCGAAGTTTATTAGATAAATTGTAAACATGCAGCAATAGTAAGGGAAAAGAGACTGAGGAGACCAACATCCTTGGAACAGGGAGCAAGGGCACGGGAGACAGAGCCTACATTATGCCGTGTTGACCTGCTGGGCTTTCCCTGCTGACAGTCTGGTTGCAAGGGTCAGAGTGAGGGGATGGGAGCCAGAATAACACCCCTGAAAGATGCTCACACTTTAACCCCCAGAACCTGCAAATTTGTTGTGTTATGTGGCAAAAGGGATTCTGCAGATGTGATTATGTTGAAGACCTTGGGGGAGGTTAGCCTGGATTATCCAGGGGGACCCAATCTAATAATCTAATCACATGAGTCCTTAAGAATTGGGGAACATTTCCTGGCTGGCCGCAGTCAGAGGGAGCTGTGAGGATGGAGGGAGGGTCAGAAAGATGTGATGTTGCTGACTTTGAAGGTGAAGGAAGGAGGCCACCAGCTAAGAAATGTTTGCAGCTTCTAGAAGCTAGAAAAAGCAAGGACGTGGATTCTCCCCTTCAAGCCTCCAGAAAGAAATGCAGCCCCTCTGACACTTTGATTTTTGCCCAGAGAAATTTATGTCAGACTTGTAACCTAAAGTACTATAAGATAATGAAGATGTGTTTTTTTAAGCCACTATGTTTGTGGCAATTTGTTATGGTGGCAATAGGAAAGTAATTCAGGAAGTGAAGCAAGGGTGTTCGGCAGGTGAGATGTGCCTTAAGCCAACAGCCACTCGCTCTATGGGAGAGATACAGGAGCAGGGTGCCGGCCACGGCCTGGCTGCAGCTGTAGCTTTCTGTGCAGCTCTGGCTTTTGTTTGCATTTTGCAAGCAGAGCACATCTGGGGAACAACTTGGGGGTTGTATCCAAGATACTTTAGCTGTAAATTGGAGATGGCATGAGACGTGCCTTATGAATACGTAACATTTGTTTGGTCTTTCCATTCCTTTCTGTCCAAAGATAAAACCCTCATTTGTTTTATTTTTAAAGATCTATATTAAACACCATAAATTCCATTTATTCAACCTATTTTTAACATGCTTTACTGACTTACTCTCTGACATTATTGCTATGGCCTTGAATGTTTTATGTCCCCCAACCTCCAAAATGCATATGTTGAAGTCCTCTCCCCCAAGATGACAACATTAGGAGGTGGGGTCTTTTGGGGGTGACTAGGTCATGGGGGAGGAATTCTCATGA
This sequence comes from Eulemur rufifrons, assembly GCF_041146395.1. NCBI lineage: Eukaryota > Metazoa > Chordata > Mammalia > Primates > Lemuridae > Eulemur > Eulemur rufifrons. The sequence goes on from NC_091000.1 coordinate 17,804,999, forward strand.
ATGGATTCAGTACCCTTATGTAAGAGGACCAAGAGAGACCCTCTTCCCCTTCCAACATGTGAAAACACGGTGAGAATGCTGTATCTATAAACCAGAAAGTAGGCCCTCACCAGACACGGAATCCACTGACGCCTTGATCTTGGACTTAGTCTCCAGAGCTATAAGACATATATTTTTTCCTACTGTTTATATGCCACTCAGTTTATGGTATTTTGTTATAGCAGCACAAAAGGGCTAAGACAATTGTTTATGAATTTTGTCCATTCCATTTTCCTCATGATTTCTATAATGGATGCATATGGTAAACACATAATAAAAATCCCACAAGGATAGCTATTATTAAAAAAAACAAAACAAAACCAAAAGGTAGCAAGGATTGGCGAGGATGTGTAGAAAAGGGAACTCTTGCACACTAGTAGTGGGCACGTAAATTGGTGTAGCCACTATGGAAAACAGTATGGACATTCCTCAAAATTAAAAAGAGAACTACCATATGATCCAGCAATCCCACTTATGGGTATATATCCAAAGGAATTGAAACCAGTTTGTCGAAGGATATCAGCACCCTCCTGTTTCCCGCAGCATTATTCACAGTAGCCAAGACAAGGAAGCAACTAAGTGTCCATCCATAGATGAATGGATTAAAAAAATGTGGTATATACACACAAAAATATTATTCGGCGTTAAAAAAAAAGGAAATCCTGCCATTTATGACAACATGGATGAACCTAGGGGACATTATGCTAAGTGAGATAAGCCAGACACAGAACAAATGATTAATGCTATACCACTTATATGATGAACCTAAATTAGTTAAACTCATAGAAGCAGAGAGTGAGATGTTGGTTTCCAGGGGGCGGGGCGGGGGGGGCGGTGAGCAGGGGAAACAGGAGGTATTAGTCAAAGGGTTTAAAGTTTTGGTCCTACAAGATGAATGAGTCTTAGATATCTACTGTATAGAAGATTGTCTATAGTTAATAATGTACTGTATACTTAAAATATGCAAAGAGGGTAGATCTAAAATGAAGTGTTCTTATCACACCCACAAAGTAATAATAAATAAGAAGGTGGGAGTAAATTCTTGGAAGTGACAAAATGATGGATAGGTTTATGACATAGACTGTGGTGAGAGTTTCTTGGGTGTATACTTATCTCCAGTTGTATATATTAAATATGTAGAGCTTTGCGTATGTTAATTGTACCACAATAAAGTGGTTAATAAAGAAGAATCCCACAAAAGGTGATCCTCCGTGGGTGTAAATAAGTTGAATATGTTCAGTGTCTCCCTTCTGTTGAGTGTGTTTGGGGGTTTTTGCTGCCTTCAGGAGTCTCTCTTGCCTCCCACCCCCAGTGGACCTGCAGAGGATGACTGGGAAGTTTCTAGCACTTCAGGCTAAACAGACTGAATAGACGTGCAAGCTTTTCTGGCGGCTCCAAGCTGTGAGTGCTCTATTTACAGTCTGAAAGTGAAGTAAATTATTTAGCTATGGCAATACATCAGTGAGCACAACCATTTGTGTGCAGGACAAACTATATCTGTAAACATTGGTTATGCATGTAACATACAAAGAGAAGACATCAACTCTCACACTTGAATCACATATGATGATAATTGTAAGAGAAGTAAAGGCAATTTAAAAACTATATTTGGTTTTTGATTTTTTAAGTTTTAAATATTAAAAAAACCACTAGATAACTATATTTTCAATTTGATATCAAGGAAGCTGTTGTCTGGATAACTAGTTCAGGAAAATGTGGCTTTTAGTAACATTTTAAACTAAAAATGAGAGACCTGGCTAATTTACCTATTTTTCACAAACACAACTAAGAGTGATTAGGTTTTTCTTCATCTTTTCTCATTTTAGAGTTGTTTATGGTGGTTGAAGATGGTCTGAAAGATGAAGTTTTTTCCTAAGATAGAAAATTAATGTTCTTTTGAATCATAATATTTGTCATTACATGGGTGAAGCTGGGTTTCTTGTTTAAAGAATCCTTAGTTGCTGTGAAGTGCAGCCTATTTCTGCAGGATTAGTTTCTGTTAGCTCAGTTTAGTTCATTGATTCCATATTTCCATTTAGAAGTTCTTTTTCTTTTCAACTTGTATTTTAAGAATCAAAAAGCATGACTTTTAGTTATCTTAGCAAGGTTTTCTATCCTAATACAGAAGTCAATGGTACATTAGTCTCTCCTTCATGACTTAAGAACTATTAAAGAAGCAAAATTTTTCTAAAAGTCAGTCTTCACTCAGTAGTTTACTTAAAGAATTGATCAATGGCCAATACAATTAAATTGTTTTCTTTGGACTAGAAGAATTCAGTTAAACCATTCGATTTCATACTAACCAAGCAGTTTTTAGGCAAATGTTATAATTGAACTGGATAAGTATTAATTTGATTCAGATTTACTAAGACCAGCCAAGCAGCCCACTACTTGCTAGTGTGTTACAATGAGGGCTTAACATTAAATTTTCTGTTTATGTTGTCATCAGGTTGTAATTTCCTCAGAGATCAGTCCTTGGAGAATTAAATAAGGGTCATTTTAGCAATTAGTCCATGAAGGTGTTAAAATTGTCTTATAGTCCGTTAGTTACACTTTGATGTTGTCAGCTTCTAGTAAATAAATCAAGGCTTAGGCAGCAGGGAAGGAAGAACATTGCAATGGAGACTTTATTGCAATTGCAAATTACAAAAGATGAAGAAAAGTCATAATAAGCTTATTTAATAATGGTAATAATATAAAATCTTATATTTATTTATTTAGAGCCAGGGTCTCACTCTGTTGCCCAGGCTGGAGTGCAGTAGTGCAATCATAGCTCACATAGCAACTTCCAGCTCCTGGGCTCAAGAGATCTTCCTATCTCAGCCTCCCAAGTAGCTAGGACTACAGGCATGAGTCACTGGGCCCGGCAAAAATCTGATTTTTAAATGTAATTTAAATACTTCTTATTAAGAGCTGGTATGGAAAACGGGAAGGAAAAGTCTGAATTTAAACCCATGGTAAAATTAGTGATGCAGCATTTATATGCACACATACCCGCTCCAAATAAAAAACACCCAACACAATATACAGTGCAACATCTTTATAACACTATTAAGTTAGAGACTAGATAAAGCTTTGTTCGAGTATAGGAGCCTTAATATTAGGCCTCAAATTTACAATTCTAATATCTAGAACTTACAGCTAGCTCTAGCATTTTAAACAGAGTCAGAAAGCTTAACCTTGTCTAGGACAACTGTAGCTCAAACCGAATTGAGCTCCGAATTGAACCAAATCGAACTCCACTTGAGGAGTTGCAGATGTGGCTCTTCCCTTGGGAACAGCAAGGACTATTGCCACCAGTCCCCATGGCTTCCTCCTCGCACCTTATTTTGGGAGAATGGAAGGAGGTAGGAATCAACGGGCATTCTGGAGCTTTAACTGAGGAGTGGAAAGAGAAATAAAATCATAGAGCTTCCACACTCTACTGTCCCTTGCACGTGTCCTGTGCTTCTAGTCCAAGTTGTAGAGACCAATGCAACAGCGTCTTAAATCATCTTCTCACCCCTCCTCTCTTCCTGTTACATACTCCAAGATTATTTTTTTCCTGTTCTAAAAATGTCTTCAATAACTCCTTATGTTGTACTGAATTGATTTAAATGATTAAATTGACTTGGGGCATATAAGGCTCTCTGCAATATGTGTTTTCCCCTCAATTCCAGTCTTCATGACCTCAAGTATGCTCTCCAGTCTCTTAGGTATGTGAATGGGTGAGGAGGTAGGAAACTCCTCAGCTAACACGAGTGCATTGGAATTAACACTGACATAGCACGAGGGTAAGGTTTTGTAAAAATGAATTTCCATTCAGAGTTTTAGTGAATTTGTATATAGTATTATTAATATAAATGCTATAACATGCTATTTCAATTTACTATTTATGTTTGCATCACATATATAATGCAAAATTCTCTACTTTGATTGTCCATCATCATTGCCAGCCTCATAGGAAAACGTCCAGGAACTCCACTGTCATCGCAGAGCCGGTAACATTTGACTCCTGTTTCTTCCTCGTATATTGGTCACACGATGTCTTTAAAAATCCAGGGTCTGAGAGTGCCTTTACTAATCTGAAGTTTTACTTCTGAAAGAGCCCCCAAGGGGCTAAATGGATCTTATCTGGCCTGGTAAAAAGGAAATTTTCAGAATCTTAACTCCTTATGTTCTAATAGTGCAGATTTATGTTGTGTGGCCTTGAGCAATCTCTGAATGTCAGTTTTCATCTTTGAAAAAGTAAAATAATAACCAGGGCAAAGAGATAGTTAAATAAAAGTATTTGGATCCCGACTGCAAAGAGCTTTGTCAATAGTTATTTTGGGAGAACTAGTGTATGTCAAATCCAGGGAGTGAGAACTAGCGTGGGGTGAAGGAATTTGTCCTTTGGCATATATTAATATAAAGACAGATGTTGATGATTGAGCCTTCGCTAAAAAAGCTCTATAAAAAGATGCCTTATGTAGACTTACAAATGCCTTGTAACCATTTAATTCTAGCACAACATTTTCCTTTTAATTCCTTGTACTTCCAGGTAGGTCCTGCCCTCCTGTCCCACGCTGCAGCCCCCAGATCAGCTGAGGTCTCCGTGGATCCCACTGGGTTGGGTTTCGGTGTTGGGAGTTACTTGGCTCCAACGGTCCAGGTACAAAGGAGGCCATACTTCTGGAAGATGAGGAGACGCTGGGTGGGATGTCCAGGGCTTTCAGCTGGGGGAAAGGAGGACAAGTAGCAGAGGCCAGGAGGCGGCAGAAGAGAATGGGCCACATGGGGGGAGCATAAGTTGGGCCAGTACATATAGTGTTTACTATTGGGCAATCATTAAAAATAGTGCCTTAGGTGTTTAGAGAATTGAAAGCTCACTGGCTCTTTTGGAATTGTCTTTGAACACTTATTTTATAAAAGAGGAAGAAATGAACACTGAATGTATACCTGTACTTTGCCAGGACTAATTTTTTTTTTTTTTTAAAGAAAGTGGAAATAGGCACCAGATACACAAGGTTTGCAGTGGAGGATAAGACATATTCAGAAAGAAACAAAGACACTTGGATAGGAAGAGCGAAGGGTCATAGGTACAGAATACAAAAATGGGGTTAGTCATATTTAAATAAAGATTTGTCCAAATGGTTAGCCAGATAAAATAATTTACGCTTCATATTTCACAGTTCTGGTGTCAAGAAAAGATCCTCTTTTATTACTTTGACAATCACTGTTATGACACATAATAAAAAAATACAAAAGCAACCAAAAATAAAATTCTAGTTTCCAAATGTGATGGTGAGCAGAAATAGCTAGTGTTTGTTAAGGTTTCTGATTTATTTATATACTTCTCTATTTCATGGAAAATATTTTTGTTACTTTCCCATTGTTCTTTTAGGAATAGAAAAACATTAATATGTTACTTCAAAGAACTGTGTAAGAGAGCATTTGGAGAAAGATTCAGAGCCTCAGACAATGTTACAAGTAGATAATAATAATTAGGTTAGAATCATAGAAATAAGAAAAATCATAAGCTTCATCCTTTTGTTTATGCCCACCTTTATCTTCCCAGAAAATTGTGTATTCTATCCTGTTAGGTAGTACTCTTTCAAGAGTAACACATTATCTAATATTGAAAAATGTAGCAAAATATGTATAAAAACATGTTGCATAGATAAATAGAAAGTAATTCACTCTTTAAGCAAAACTCATAAAATTAGTTGCTAATGCCAGAAAAAGTAGAAAAGCTGTGATTTTTGTTAATTCTGCTCCTAGTAAAGTGGCCTTGCCAGTCGAGGCACTGTTGGGATGAGCGCGGAGGGTGTTCTTGCAGTCATCTGTGTCGGGTGAGAGGATAATTCTCTTTCTGTAATAATTACTGACATAATTATCTGTGGTTTCTACTTCTCAGGGAACTCTGCTTTTCTGGAGTTTGTGTCAATCCTCCGCGGGATTACCTTTCCTAAATGGGACCCTGAGGAACAGGGGTTGTTGACTGTTTTTCTGCCTCCATGACGTTCCCACGAGCCCCCTGCACACACTGAGGTGAAGGGGAGGGGAAAGGGGGCCCCTGGCGGTGTATTCCTTCCAGCTCATCTTAATTGATCATATTTGTTATAAATATCAAAGAAACTCTTCAAAATTGTATAGTGCAATTCTTTGCCGATTCTAAACAAAGTGGAGAAGCTCTAGGAAATCTGAATGTCTCCGAACAGTTTGGAGTGTCCTCCATGCTGCCGAGGCAGGCTGTTTGGTGCCTGGCCGTTCCTGGGACTTGTCTTACTCCATGAGGTGATGTTAGGCATTCTCAGCCATTCTTCTTGTCTCCATTAGGTTCGGAATGACTGGACCCTTCTAGGAACTGCTACAGACCCAGAGTCTCAGGCAGTAGTACACGTAGTTCCATAGTCAGTAGAAATTAGAAAATATTAACGTTGCAAGCCTTACCTCAGTTTGGATTTGCAAGGTATTTTGCAGTCTCTAAAAGCTCGTTCACATTACTAATACAACAGAATACTCATTTGCTCTGCTCATTTGCCTAACTTTTTTAAAAAACATACACAATTTTCATCTTAGATTAGTATCACATTCTTCAGCTTCATGTGAGAGCTTAAATACTATAATTACAAAAAGAAATTCATGTTGTGTCATGATTTGAGGATTTTCTAGAACACTGGACTAGGCCAGAGCAATTTCCCACAGTGGCCAGAGATCTAGAACAAATATTCTGCTGCCCTGAAGCCCTGGCAGCACTCCAGAACCCCAGACTATAGGGTTGCAGATACCTATTTTGAACATTATGAAACTTCCTCCTAAACAATAGAAGAATTGATTTTGTGGTCAGAAAGCCTGTGCTTCGATATAACACAGGCTAAAAATGTGAATTTATGCAGTTTGGAGAAAGCATAGAGATAATGTCAATTTTAATTCCTGTTTTTTTCCAAACACAGAGAATAGGCCGAAGGTCATAAGTGGAAATTAAAAAAAAATAGAAAACAGATGTTAGAAAGCTCACTATAGGAATGGAAGCACAAGCAGCACTTAAAATTATTTTAAAAAAAGCATAAAATCCCCCCCAGATCACTAAAAAGAAAAAAAAAAAAAAAGAAAAAGAAAGAAAAAAACCCCTGGAAAGCGAATATCTTATAAAGGTCCTATTTTCATGATGGTATGTTTACAATAGTTTGACTTTTTACTATTTTTCTAAAGTTATTTAATTTCATATAATATCTTCCTTATATCTAGAGACTGAATTCAGGAACAAAAGATGATCTTAAAATGTACGCATTACATATTCCTAAAAGGATGATGCCTGGGGAATAGCCTCTTCTCAACAACCAAAATACAAGCACTTTGTTCTCCAAAGAATCAAGTGTTAATTTAAAAAAAAGTTTGCCTTTCATTTGGCAGTGGTTGTTATTTTTCAAAATACATTTAATCTTAAATTTTATTTCCATTAGGACACTTGAATAAGTCTTCTTGACATTAGTAAAAGCTATGCAGATTTATTTTGGGGAGAATAGACAGGCAGGATTTCATTTTAGATTATACAATACATTATAATGACTCAGATTGTTTAATTTTTTTGTATTTAAAGAAGATCTGTACGTTTTGACATGCTTTGGCTTTTATGTATTATATTCAGCTAAAATAAAAGATATCACAAGATTAATAAATGAAATCTTATAAACAGACACACAATGGACTTCTAGAATCTGTCCTGAAACTTCTTCCTGTGCTATCTTTTATTCAGATAAGATTCATAAACATGAAAAAGAGATATTATAAATAATTAAGAAGCAATTTCTAAAATTTTAAATATAGCCACAAATTAAGAGAAATTATTAAAAATAAATATTCCTCAGCATGCCTTTTGATTCCACAGCTTCCACTGATGGTTTTCTTGTGTGTCTCTATGTTATTTGTTTTGTTTAGTATTAACCAGTGGACTTAAATGATGACAAAGGGGGATTGGCATGCATTTACAGTAGGTATGTAATTAAGAGGATGTAATTAAGGATCATTGCTGGATGCATTTGCATTAGGGATGTAATTATGAAGAAAGAAGAGTCAGTACAATAGCCAAGGCATGAATGCCAAAGAGTGCTTGGAAACTCAAACTAAAATGAGTTTTTCTGTAGGAGGAACTTCCACAGTCATCCCAGTCATGTACCGTGAGGACAATAACAGCAGCAGACTAAGGAAAAGCCCGGGAGCCACCATGTCTACCATCATCAGCTTCTAGCAAATCATCTTCCCTTGTCCTCTCTTGCTCTCATCCTACCCTGCCAGACAAAATCCATGGCACTCTGTTTTTATGTGCATTCTTGTTTTCTCATGAGTAGACACATTAATGTGATGAGTTTAACCATAGTTCATTTTATTTATGAGCCTCTGGTTAAATGTTAATAGCCTGAAGTCAAGTATCAAACACAAGAATTTAGAGCTAAAGATCTTGCAGGCTGTACTTACTGACTATCCAACAATATCACGATCCAGCCAATCCTGTTTCTTTAGCTGTTTTTATACTATCAACGGTGAACGCTTATCATACTCTTTAAATGCCGAGAAATGTTCTAGGTATTTTGGATATGTTACCTCAATTAGTCCTCATGACTGCACATGGGGCAGCTACTATTATTATCATCTCCATTTTGAAATTGAGAAGACTGAGGCACAGAGAGGTTAAGTAATTTCCCTAAGGTTACATAGCTGTTGAGAGGCAGAGCTAGGTAGGACTCTAGAATCTGTGCTCTTAACCACCATACCACTGTCTGTGCCTTTTCACAGTTGTCAGATAAATCCTTTTGTGATCATCTCTTATTATAACAAGGGCTCAAAATTACTGGATCAGGAGTATGCTGAGTCGTTCATTTTGTATAGTGACGGGGAGTTTTCCCCAAATCCGTAAGTCTGTTTTATGTTCAGAACATACAGCTTGCACCATGACACATATCACTTAACAAGCTATCTACTATCACATGTAAATTCACCATCATTCTATCTGTAGCGTGAATAACTCATAGCCTCTTAATAAAACAAGAGATTCTGTTCGAAGACTAATGAAAAAGAAGGAAGCTGATCTCATGTCCATTAAATTGCTAGTTTGATCTGTTGGAAAACATCCAAAGGGTTAGTTTATGTGTTTCATTGAAGTGTAATGAAAATTCAGGACTGGTGGGGAATTTGGTAAGAGTGAAAAGAAAGAAGGAGATAAAATCTGAAAAAAAGAAGACTTTTCAGAAACAATTCCTCTTTCCTCCATTATCTAGAGCTTTCCTATGTAGAGAAAGGTTAACTTTCGCTAGAGCGTGCCCTAAATATCAGCCATCTTTATTATTGAGACACAACAACTTTATTTCATAATCATTTTCTTCCGGCCAACCAGCTGTGATTACTCAGGGCAGATTAACTAGAACCTGATGGATTTCAGCCCCTGTTCAGCAATGCCAGCCAAATACTATAATTACACAGGATGTAGGCTGAGATAATGTCGACCTTGTACTCAGAGATAGTCCTAGATAAGTTGAACTCTCAGATTTGCAGGTCAGCCTTTTCAATCACTGGGGCTGTATCTGTGAAGAGAAAGAGACAGGAAAAGGGAAAAAGCAAACAAACCCCCAAAAGTCTCGCATCCTTTAAGCCATCCTGAAAGAATGGGTTTAATAAAGACAAAGACTTCAAGAGATAGACATAGATTCCCCAGTGTAGATCTTAGGAGCTTTGTGGAGGACGTGCCTTCCCTGGGGTGAATGTAATCTCTGCCGCTTCTGAGCCTGTGTGCTCTGTGGATGGGGCGTGTGGGAACCTTCCTATCTGGCAGTTTGCACGGCACACTGCTGATGTTATGAAATTTACATTAAGCTGGAAAAACAGTCTTTGTCATACCTTGTCCTTTTGGAGGAAATGGATTTCCTTAACAAGAGCACCACTTTATTTCCCCCATGAATTCAGATACGGAACACATTCCTGAATGGCGTTCTACCAAAGAGAGAGGCTGCTAGGGCATGGCTTATTATTCTAAAAATTTTAATGACCCAGAAGCAAAATATTTTTGGTCCTTATATTATAGACATAAATGCTTAAGTTTATATTTCAAGTGCCAAGACTTCTGAGATATTACTGTTGGAAATCGACCAAAGATGAGGTATGCAGGGGGTATTTGTTAATGGTTAATGAATAGTTCCCTGAATCATTTGGTTATTAACTAGTTCAAAATGCCTTAGCTCTACATCCTTGTCATTATATTAAACTATGCGAAAGTCTCCTTGCTTTAATAAAATTTAAGTGAAATTGGAACGTATTTTACATATATTTTTTTTCAAAGGATATTTTTGTTCCCATCCACTTTCTCCTAGTGGACTCCTATTCATCCTTCAAAGCTGGCATCAGGACACCACTGTATCTTTGTTATTTTCATTGGCACATTCCTTTTTCTTTCTTCCAGTAGTTAATTGCTCCTTCTAGTATAATACTGCTGTCTCTATTATCCTGTGTATCACATTTTATTATTATTATTGTTACTAGGTAATTGGCCATTTCTTTAGCTAGAGCTCTTTAATGACATGGATGTGGACATACTTGAAGCTCTGACTTGGGGGCGGGGGGGAGGGCAAGGGCAATATACATAACCTAAACATGTGTACCCCCATAATATGCTGAAATAAAAAAAATATTTTAAAAAATGACATGGATGGTGGCTTATTTTCTTTGACCACTAGCACAAGAGAACCAGGGACATGATAGGCATTTAATAAATGTTCTTTTGAATGCACAGGTGCATAAGTAAATAGTAAAACCAGTCTTTCTAAAGAAACAGGTTAATCTTTAGCACAGCTGCTAACTTCTGAATCTTTCAAAATAGCAAAGAAGCAAGACTGTGTTTTTTAATATGTAAAGCCAATTGTAGACAAAGAAGCAACTGAAAGACGATATTGCTCTTAAGAGTTTATGGGAACTCTTTTTCCTCATTCTTCATGTGTCCACAGAGAAAAGGAAAATCCCTCTTAAGTCTTCAGAAGAAGAATTTATAAGAGAAGCATTTCTGGCTTCTTTCCACCCTCTCACTCACTCTCCCTCCATTGGCTATTGAAAATGGGGAAAGAAAGAAGCACAGTTGACTCCAGGTTTTCTGGGTTCCCCAATGTTTCTTTGGCTCTGCTATTTACATTCTGGCAGGCTCAAGAGAGGACACCTGCATCTTTGGATGAGGGTGCTATAATTCAAATGTGTCCCCTAAAACCCATGTGTTGGAAACTTAATCCCCAATGCAACAGGGTGGGGCCTAATGGGGAGTGTTTAGGTTGAATGGCTTCATGCTATAAAAAGGGCTTGAGGGAGTGGGTTCTCTCCCTTCAGCTCTTCTTCCTTGTGTGGACTTAGAGTTTGTCTCTGTCTTGCCTGTATCCAATCTCAGGTAGAGGCAAGGGGCTGTTGCTTATTGCTTTTCCCCCTACGAAGTCCAAAACAATGTCTCTAGTTGTATATTCCCAGAATATTGTGGAATTGTAAATTTTTAGTGAACTTTTATTTTGAATACACTATAATTAATTCAAATTTAATATTTTAACATTCAGAGTTGAGGCAGAGATCCTAAATAATCTTATTTACTAAAAAAATTATTTCAGAGTCATTTGACTGCTTTTTGAGAGAATGACATCAGGCAAATAGAGCTTGTAGAAGTCGAAACCCTCATCCAATACAAGTACTGAATGCAGTCCACCTTCTGGTTGAACACATTATGCCTTATTTTTTCAGCCTGAATCTAGTAATGGGAAACTCACTAGCACTTGATGCTTCCTGTTTGCTAGTTGGATAATTCTGAAGATAAGAGAGTACATTATTTCATTAAGCAAAAATTTTCTTTGTAGATTTTTCTAGCTCTACTCTCTGGTGGGATAAAAGCAAATTTATTTTATATATTTTTCCATGATAAATCTTTAGATCTTAATGTTATTTCTTTGGAATCAGAGGCTGTATATCTTTCATCTGCATATCTTCTTTATCTGCTTAATATTAACAAAACAAACATCTCTTGAGCACACGGTACCATGTTTGGTGTTTGTCATTAACAAAAGTGAATAAGCGTGGTTCCTTTCTGAGGAAAGAAATAATGTATATTCAAAGAAATGCTTACAAACCATGGTGTAAATTACTGGAATGGAAATATGTATAAAATGCCAAAGGAAACAGAAAAAGGGGGGATATCTAATCCTCCTCAGAAAAAGGGGCTATGACACAGACATGGGAGAAATATTTGAGTGAGTCTTCAAGGGGGAATTTTCCATACAAAAAAAGAAGTGAAGAATTTTGCAGTCAGTGAGATCAGCATGTGCAAAGGCACAGAGGAAAGAAAGCTTGTAACACACAGAGTGAACCTAAGTGATCAAGGACAGTGAAGTGTGGGTGCGTGTGTGGAGGGCGGTAGAGGAGCCCAGAAATGAAGGTGCTCAGAGCATGAATGGCTTCCCATACCCTTGTAAGGATGTGGGTGAGGACCAGTAAGAGAAGAAAAGCCGTGGTAGGATGTGGAATAGGAAAGTGGCTGCATTAGATATTTTAGAAGACTCACAGGAGCAGTTGTACAGTGGAAATGAGATAAAACTACAAGCAGGAAGACCATTTACAAGATTCTGTTTGTTTGTTTCTCTTGATTTTTGCAGTGGTCCAGCTGGCTGCTGAATAGGGGTCAGTAAGAACGGAGATGGGACCTGAAGGATATTTAGCACGTAGAGTTAATAGGATTTGTGGCTGGATAAAGGTAGGAGGAGGGAGGGAAGAGATTTAGGAAATAAGAGAAGTCGAGTTTGCACAGGTTTGGTTTCTTTGGGGGTGTGCAGGTGAAAAAATCCACAGTACTGCGGGATTTGAAGCCATGCATCTTGGGAGAGAGTTCTGAGACTTATAATACAGAACTGGGAATCTAACATGTGAGTGGGGAACTACGGGAATGTGTAGTACAAGAAAATGTCATGATCAAGACCCTGGAGAACATTAACACTTCAGGGACTATTATAAGAGAAAGACAGCAAAGCAGACTTGGAAGAATTGCTCAGAAAGGTAAGAGGAAAACCAAGAGAAAATAGGGCTATGGAGGCCAAGAGTGAAGAGATTTTTCTAGAAGTAGGGAGTATTCATCATTGTCAGAGGACACAGAATGGTCATGTTAAACAAGGACTGATAAATTTCTGGTGGAGTCTTAATTAAACCATTATTGATGACCCTTACTCAAGAGTGATTTGAGTGAATGGAAATGGTAAAAAAAAAAAAAAAAAAAAAGCAGAGATGCTGTATTCTGGATAGTGGCTGAGCTAGGAGGTGTTATATAATGAATATATAAAGAATTGAGCTTCTTAGGGTTCTCTATTTGTCTATTTCACTTATTACATTGCCTTATCCCCTTTTGAAAAAAATTAGGCAAACAGAGTAACACACAGAGTGAACCAGACTTCATAATAAGATGAGAATGTTTGAATCAAATACCTACAGCAAGGTTTCTTTTATGGATATGTTTTCAACATCTCTTTTCATTGATTCTGGGGAACTAAGTGAAATTTACCACTGTCTCAGTCACAGTAGAGTCAATGTGGCCAACGTAGCTCACCATCCATGGGAGGATGTGGCCCCATCATCTCCAATCCCTATGGTTGGCTAGAACAGTGCTCGCACATGAAAGGTCTCCAAAATTTTAACTATACATTTATCTGCCTTTCCTGAATGTAAAAATTATAACACAAAATGTTATTGGACTAGAAGTTCCCAACTGTCTGTAAAATTCTTTCTAGAAAGATATAGATGGAAATTAAAGAAAAAAATATGACACCTTCTGAGAAGTTGAAAATACAAGTCTGGAAGATTTTCAAAGCAAGCAATGAAACGAATAAAAAGATCAAGTGAGGAATATCTGTCCTGCATTTTATAGAATTATTTGGAAGATCAATGGCTTAATAATGGTAATAGAAATTTCTAAAAATTGTGTTTGAAAGAAAAACCGATTTTTTTCAAATTGCTAATTAATGCTCAGTTTTACGTGTTTATTTGGGGTTTTGTCAATTGGAAAAAAAAGAAGTTAAATTTCAAGGAAATTAGGCTTGTTAGTAATACAGTAATTTAATTATCTTATCATTGTGCAGACTGATATTCAAGAAAATGGTGTGTCATGCTAGATGTTTTGCTGGCTTATTCTACAACTCAATTACAGCAGTCTTTGTGGACTAAGAGAAAGTGGCCAGTAGTTACATTTAATTTCATTGCAACTTAGACTTGCAGTTGTTTTCAGTCTAATTTGGTAGGAATTGGCTGGAGCTATTTCATGGAAATGATCCTTAATTTTCTTTTTGACCCTGTGACCTCTTCTTGAGAATAAGTCTCTTCATTGACAGGCTCATTCAGAGTTGGTCTTAAATATTTTCCCTATCTCCCTGGTCTTCAATTGAAAACCTGTCTGTATGGCCCTGAGGGATAAGAACCTTCTGACAGCATTACATGATCATTCCTTTGGAAATATATTCTGGTATCCATAGTTTTGATTTTCCATTAAGCAGTTGATTTTGCCATTAAGTTACATATCTGTTATGAGGAGGTGCTATTTCAATGTGAAGAAAATCCCCAATACAGGGATTCAATAGGACAGGCGTCTATTTCTCTCTCATGGAAATGAAATCTAACGGTATGCACTTCAGGTGATGTGGCACTGCGTGGTGTCAGAGACCAAGGCTCCTTCAGTCTTATTGCTCCACCACCCTCAGCCCATAGTTTCTACCTCATGGTTCAAGAGGACTCTCTTTGCTGCTGCCATTTGTCAACAATTCTAACCAGCAAGATGTGGTAACAGCTGAGGAAAGGCAGGGCTTTCTCACTAAATGTCACTAAAAACATTTCCAGAAAATTCCATATATTTTCATTCACATTCTGTCAGCTAAAACCTAACCACAGGGCCACACCTAGCTGCAATGGAGTCTGCGAAGTGTCATCTTTATTCCATATGAGCACAAACCCAGCTGAGCCCAAGAGTTCTATAACTAAGGAAAGAAGGGGAGACTAAGACAAGTCATTTCTGCCACAGTTTTCTTCTTCCTGCCCAGTCTGCCCCACGATCCTCTCTATTAAGTCTCAGTTTGTGATCCTCCTACTTAACTAAAGCTTTTTGGGATATTAATCACCTCTTTTCTTCGGCTTTTAGAAAAGTTATTTCTCTGCTATTGTCTTTATATACTGTATTTATATTAGTGCTCATGATGTTTTTCTCATCTATTAAACAGTATTCCTTAAGGACAAGGGTCTCATGTATCACAAGCATAGTTATACACTTATGCACCCTGAAGGAATTCAATAATACCGTGATTATAAGTCAGAGGTACAGAAATTAGAGATAAAAATCAATATTAGGTAATACTATTCTTGCCAGAATAAAGTTATTTTGGAAATATAATAAAATCTATCATATCTTCCTAGGAAGCTGCTCTGCTTCATTCAAACAAGTCTCCTGGTGGATGGACTGCGGAGCTCTTCTCTCTGTCAGAGGCACTGTGGTTTTCCATTCACGAGTGAGATCTGAACAGGTGTCTTATAGCTTGCAAGGTGAGACCCAGGGGACAATGTTCTTGGATATAAACAGGGAGAGTTCTTGGAAATATCTGTTCACCACAGCAATGCTGAAACATTACCTCTACGATTGCATTAATAGTTCTTCATTCTCTCAATGCAATGGGAAGAGATGTGAGAATGAGAATTATTAATAATATGAATGAACTGGTAAATCTGATTTGTAAATTTAGTAAACTGATAACTGTAAGAATCATGCATCCAAAGATAATGAAATAGCTAAATAGAAATCACTTCTCTGGCCTTGCCACTTTCTCTACTGATGAGCTATTAATATTATAATGAGCTCTAATCTCCCTGTAACCTACACTTTAAAATGTTTCTTTGTACATATATTTTTAGCAATATTTATTGATTGAGATTTTCTAAATCAAGCTATTACTGTTTCATTTACAGGTTAATAGCTACTGTTTGTGGTAAACCATTTTAATAATGGCCATTAATTAGAGTTTCCAGATAAAATACAGGACACTCAGTTGCATGTGAAATTAGATCAACAGTGAACTTTTTTTAGTACATGTATGTCCTATGCAATATTTGGGACTTACACTAAAAAAAATTGCTGTTTTTCTAAAATTTAAATGTAAGTGGATGTTCTCTATTTTTATTTGTTAAATATGACTTATACTCTACTCTGTCCATGCCACTTGGTAAGGCTCTCTCTCAAAAGGTAGAGACCATTTCTCCATTCTGTTGAATCAGGGCTGGCCTTGATTTGCTTTGACTAATAAAATGTGGCCAAAGAGACATTGTACAAATTGGGGCACCTACGTTTAGGCCATTCTAGTCGACCCCTCAAATGAATGAAGTTTTTCAAGTGAGCCCAGGTGAGACCTACAGATAAAGCCTTCCAGCCAAACCACAGAATGAGAAAGACTGCATTGCTATAGTTTTAATCTATTATATTTTGGGGTGGTTTATTAGGCAGCAATAAATAACAGATAGAATCCTGTTTAGAATGAGTGTTTTTGAGCTCATTTGAAATGCTGAAGTTATTATATACTTATTATAATACTTGGGACAAGGGACTTTCTGTTTCTAGAGACATGGTTTAGATACTGAATGACCCTTCCAATGCACAATGTATACATAAGCAGTATAAAATATTTTAAAGTATCATTTTACAATAGAAACATGTCCATATTGGCAAAAAAAAAAAATAGGAAAATAACCATAAACCAAGAATAAAGTCAAAAAACAATCCACAGCCATTAGAGTACTGAGGCTGAAACTTAATGAATAGATAATATGAGAGCAAAGGCTGAAAATAGCAAAGATATTCAAAAAGAAGAAGTTTTATTTTTTTCACAACTGCTCTTAACATTTATGAAGTACATGTGAAGACTCGTATACCATGTGTCTAAATGATTAAAATTATATTTGAAGCAAGCCCACAGCCTAGGCATTAATCCCACCGAGGGCCCCACAGCCCATTCCCCAGGGATGACCCTGGGAACTCTCTGAGAAAGAGCCAACTCTCTGCCAGGCCAACTCTCTAAACTGATCCATCGCACTAGTCTTCTGGGGTCATACAGGGAGGAAGCTGACCCCAGCCCAGGAATCTTTGCAGTGAAAGGACCAGACCAAAACCAGGGTTGGAACAGACTAAGACAAGCTCCCAGCTTCCTCCTTACCAGGTAATGCCCCCTGAATCCAAATGTCATCCTGAGGATGAGGAGGGAGGGACAGGCAATCTTAGGCAGCAAGGAGTTGGAACATGGCATTTCAACTAAGCATAGAATCAAAATGCATCAGGTGTCAAGCCAGAAGTGATTGAGTTGCCTTGAGGTGACAAGAGCAATTATTTTTCTACCTTATGTTGTTAATAAAACAAGTTCTATAAATCAGTTATTATAGTGAATTAGTGATATGAACAAATGTAAATAAAGGAATTACCATAGTACCTTATACACAGTAAACACTCAGAGCTCTTATTATTATCATTGGTGAAAATCTGGACTCTAAAAAAAGTTGAGTTCAATTTATAAAATGAAAAACTATTGCATGTAGACCTATCTCAGTCATATTGTATAAATATGAACTCACCACAATTGTGAAAAAGACATATAATGACAATGGCTCAGAAATGATACATTATGCTCCAGAGCAAAGAACCAATATTTTTACTGTTAAGTCTAATATTGGTGGTTTAATTTCAAGACAACATCATCCATCTTGTATAATTCATCCTATTAGTTTCAGTTTGATTATTTTTGCAATTTTTAAATTTAATTTATACGTATACTATGATTTTATAATTTTGAAAGCTATATTCTTTGGTTTATTTTTTCTGTATATTTCATTACAGTTAAATGAAAGTAACAATAGTGGTTCTTAGACTATGTTCTCCAGTAAAAAAAGTTTCTTGCAATTCAATCATTTGACAAACATAAAGCATTATACATGAAACAGTATACTAGGCAGTGAATGCACAGGGCTGATTTAAATAGCTGTAGTCCTTTCCTTTATGAGGCACAGACTCTATGGACAAGATCACAATAGACAATCAATATTGGACCTAGAAAGAAGTCAGAGAAAAGTATTGAAATCAATAAGATGGTACAGTACACTTTTATGAGAGACTCAAGAAAAATATTTTTTAAGTACTAGAAATAAATCAATGAATAACAAGAAAAAGGCAGAATTTTCTTTTCATATTTAAGTTTTCAACTCACCTGGAATTTTACTTTTTATAGTGTGAGGTAGAGATACAGTGTCAGTTTTCTTCCCATGGAAACAAGCAATTATTCCAGGACCATTTTCAATGACTTCTCTGTCAAATATCAAGTTTTTATAAATGCCTTGGTCTGTCTCTGGGCTGCGGATTTAGTTCCATCCTTTTAGTAATATTATTAATATATTGTCTTCGGTGCTGTAGGTTTATCATAAAACTCACTACCTGGCAGCAGAGTTCTGGACAAGAGGAGCCCTTCCCCGGGCCCGGTGCTTTAGACGGCCCACGTATCACAAACACTCAAACACAAGAGTGTCTTGTTTGGTTTTGTTTTCATCTTGGTGTATATAATTTTTTTTTGGAAAATTGAGTAATCAATTGAGCAAAAGAATTATGCGAGGGATTCATGGGCTTAACTAAGCCCCCAAGGTTAGGGGATAAAGGACCTAAAAACCATGTGAATACATGTGGTTAGGAGAAAATAGCATTTTTTTACTAAACATTACAGAAAAAAATGTCATTTTTTGTTTAAAGTTGACTGCTCCAAATTACTCAACATAATATCCAAGAAGACTGAGTTCCCCAACTAACCTGCACTTGCTTCTTCCCTTTTGCTTGGGAAGTCATTCTGGGAGGCCTTGGAACTGCCTGGAGAGGCTCAGGTGGGACATGAGAAAGGAATATGTTCACCTGGTGGGGCACAGTCAAAAACTTTGATTAGTTCTCCGAAATTTGATCTCTAGAATCTTGTTATAAAATGGACTCAGCACTTGTTTTAATCAGACACTAAGTGAGATACTGGCTCTACAGCAGTGAGTGGAACCAGCAGTTCTCTAATGAAGCTTCTAGTCTGGCAGGCAGGAGAGGCGGGAGCAGGGATGAGTTAGCAGGTGTGTAAACATGTGAGTGAGTATACAATTCCAAATTGTTGTAAGTAGTGCAAGGAAACAATAGGGTCTCATGAGAGAAAAGAAAAGGAAAGCTCGTTTGGATTAGATATGTCAGGAAAGAAATATTGAGAAATTGACAGCAGATACCTGATGATGATAAATTGCATGTAACAGGTGAGGTGAATTTAACAGAAAAAGTTTTTTAGGTAGAGGGAAGAACTTTGTCTGAGGCCCTAAGCCAGATAAAGCTTTATTGATTCTATTTTATTTCAGGAACTATGAAATGAGGAAAGATTGATGAATTTTAAGTAGAAGAGTGAGATGTTCACATTTGTATTTAGAAAAGATCTCTGGTTGCTGCTACGTAGAAAATGGATTGGAGCAGGGCAAGAATGGGGTTGGTTCCTGCTAACATGCTTGTGAAGATGAAAAAGAAAGTAACTGAGGAAATAATTTACCACGAAGAAGAAATAAAGGACCTTCCCAAATTTCCTAATTACCGAATAGAAATTACTCAACTTGTAATTTCACCTGAGCGGTACAAGGGGTAGTGTGGGTCTATTCACACAGAGTACCACAACTGGAAAATTCCCCATGCAACCTCCTGCGTGCCTCCTGAGTTCGTACCTTCTGCCTGTGCACATAACTGTTAATTATAACTCTTTCCGGAGAAAGCCCTTCTCTCTCTAATTGTCTGTTGAAATCTTAACCGTCTTTCAAGTCTCAATTTAAATGCTTCCTCCTCCAGGAAGTGTTGATCCCCCTAACCAGATATTTCCTCTTTCCTGACTCTAACTGTCTTGTACTTACTTTTAAATGTTTTTTGTGTACTTTTTCTGTTGAGTGCAGTCCTAAATTTACTTGTGTAGTGCACTATTCTGGATTCCACTCACCTTTGTAGACCCAGGACCTGGCTTGGTGTCTAAGAAAGAGGTGGCACACAATAAACATTAGTAAAATGAATTAATTTGCAACCAAAATTCAAATCCTGAAACAGAATCATGAATGTACATGATTTTCTATTTTTTTAAAAGAGTGGCTTGTTATAACACCTTTTTTAATAAGCCATCTTCTATAACCAGCTTCCTATGATGTATCTTCAATGGTGTCTCTATAAATATTTACTAAACTAAATTTAACTTTCAATTTAAGTGACATATTTCTTTTAAAGGTGGTTAACTAGAGTTTACTCATTTACTTGGATAATATGCACTCTTTTCTGACTGTCATTCTAAAAGAAAATTTGTAAAGATAAGAACTGCATTAAAAATGACACAAGTTCACAAAAGTAAAATCAAGTTTAAATTTTATTTACATCCTTAGACATCACCTAGTTAAGTATCAGTTCATTGATGACCTTTTGTGAATTTTTTATCATTTTATCAACCTCTTAATACCTTCAAATCTGCTTTTGCTATTTAAGTAAGTGGTTCAACTGAGTCATTTCAGGGATTACTTGCAAGTGTGGTTATGCAGTATTGTTTAATGTCACTTGGTGTTTAGGATTAAATCAATACATATTTAAGGGATTAAAAAACAAATTAAAGAGTGAGAAATCAAGTCATATTTGCACAATAGAAACAATATAAAATATGTTGTATTTAAAATAAAATAGTATGCTAAATTCAGGGCGATGCGATCATACTCATGGTACTGGCACCTCATACAGTCCATGAAGAGCTAGGACTGACACATCAGTAGAAGAATCTTATTAATGGTTTGTTCAGGTCTTATTCAGTCTAATCTATGCACTGCAAAACTTCCCACAGATTCTGCCTTGAAGTCTACTTTTCTAAGGTTAACAGTGTAACTTACAGTATACTTCCAGTTCCTACATTTTCCTGTAAGTGTATTAAATTTAGAAAGAGATAGGGCTCTTATTTGTTCAGTAAGAAGTAATAAATGAAAAAGCAGGCCTATTCACATATCTTTAGAATTTCTTCCTTTTGCATAAGTAATATTTGTAACAAATAATTATCCATCTCATAATTTTTAGCTATACTAGTTTTTACCATTCAACTTTGTGATTTTATAATGGCTAAAACATAGCAGTATTCAGTGTGATATAACAAGAAGCAGCTATCTAGTGGAGTGAAGGTTGCAAAAAAACATGTAACAAGTTTCATGATTCAAATCTCTTCCTTCTTCCCTCACTCCCAATTATATAATCATGAACCATTTTTTTCTATGATAAAGATAGAACACAACGTAAGACTTGTTTTCTTCTTTTGTCAATAATCATGTTAATGGATCTGTTAACCTTATTGTTTTGTTTCTTCTCCACAGATTGCTTTCAAGCATAAGAAATGACAGAATCACCATTCCACTGGTCATTAGCAATGCCTCAAGACTTATGTCAGTGAAATTATTTGGTGATTTGCTCAGTTATTTGCTCAGGTTATTACTCAGTTTTATTTTATCTAGGCTGATTGCAGATTAGTGTATTTGGAGAAAGGATTAAATATTTTACCTGCTTGCATCAGAAGTACGTAAAGAGGCCGGGCGCGGTGGCTCACGCCTGTAATCCTAGCACTCTGGGAGGCCGAGGCGGGTGGATCGCTCAAGGTCAGGAGTTCGAGACCAGCCTGAGCAAGAGTGAGACCCCCCCCCCCGCCCCGTCTCTACTAAAAAAATAGAAAGAAATTATCTGGCCAACTAAAATATATATAGAAAAAATTAGCCGGGCATGGTGGCGCATGCCTGTAGTCCCAGCTACTCGGGAGGCTGAGGCGGTAGGATCGCTTAAGCCCAGGAGTTTGAGGTTGCTGTGAGCTAGGCTGACGCCATGGCACTCACTCTAGCCCGGGCAACAAAGCGAGACTCTGTCTCAAAAAAAAAAAAAAAAAAAAAAGAAGTACGTAAAGAGAACTCCTGGATGATCTCAGGTAATAGATAATTAGTTCGGCACCTGACCAGAAGGAGGTCCAGCCATGAGTATTTTATTACTTAATAACACAAGTGAGCATTCAGCTTTTGGGTCAACTCAGATACCTAAAAAACAGCTACTCTGGCACATTTACAACTTGGTGAACAAATTTATGCAATTTTAGGTCCCTCTGCTGATTTACCTGGAAAGATCATTATGTAAAATAATGAATTTAACAGATGAAAATCAGTAAATGCTTTTGAACACTGTCACTTTATATTATAAGGGAAGACCTGGCATTTCCTCACTTAGGCATGTCCGTCCTCATGTGATCTACATATTAGAGACATCGCCCCTTCTTTTGGATTGAAAACGTCCCTTGATTAATTTTTCCTTGAATATCATATATATTTTAGAGTATTTTTAACCTGCCTCAAGTGCATGTATTAGCGAGATACCTTCAAATATTCAGGCTAAAATGGTAGTTATTAATAACAATGTAAATACAGAACATATTTCTTTTTTCCTGTAGTTGCACTTCAAAATCTGTATGAAGCTCTAACCAAAGCATTCCTTGGGATGGATTTAGAATTGGGGAAGGGCTGGGGCTGGGGTTGAAGTGAATAAGGACAGTGGCAAATTGAAGACCTTTTCTTCTTTTAATATCTGTACTTTTTCAGGAATGATGACCTGGGTTATTCACTTAGATATTTTAAGATTTACCAGTAAACCTAAGCTAGCTAAACAGTTATTGAGAGGGAGATAATTGAAACAAACTATAGAAAAGACTAAGAAATAAACTTTGTCAAATAATAAAATTTCCAGAAGAAAATAACACAACTGATACATCAATAGTAATTGAAAATCAGGAAATGCAAGAAGGTAATTAAGAGTAAGAACATAGAAGAAATTTGAAACAGACACTTGCAGACCTCTTTTATTTTTATTTTTTAATTTTTTTAAATTTCAGAATATTATGTGGGTACAAATACTTTGGTTACATAAATGGCCTTTGCATTGCCTGAGTTAGAGCTACAGGTGTACCCATCCCCCAGACAGCACACACCGCATTCATTAGGTGTGAATTTACCCATCCCCTCCTCCCCCCTCCCACCTGCCTGACACCTAATGAATGTTACTTCCATATGTAACACCTAGGTTTTGGTTCATTAGTACCAATTTAATGGTGAGTACATGTGGTGTTTGTTTTTCCATTCTTGTGATACTTCACTTTGAAGAATGGGCTCCAGTTCCATACAGGATAATACAAGAGGTATTAGTTCACCATTTTTTTAATGACTGACTAGTACTCCATGGTATACATATATCACACTTTATTAATTCACTCATGTATTGATGGGCACTGGGTTGTTTCCACATCTTTGCAATTGTGAATTGTGCTGCTATAAACATTCGAGTGCAGATGTCTTTATTAAGAATGCCTTTTTTCCTTTGGGTAAATACTCAGTAGTGGGATTCCTGGATCAAATGGTAGTTCTACTTGTAGCTCTTTGAGGTATCTCCATATTACTTTCCATAGAGGTGGTACTAGTTTGCAGTCCTACCAGCAGTGTATCAGTGTTCCTATCTCTCCGCATTCAGGCCAACATTTGTTGTTTTGGGACGTTTTGATAAAAGCCATTCTCACTGGAGTTAAATGATATCTCATTGTGATTTTGATTTGCATTTCCCTGATGATTAGAGATGTTGAGCATTTTTGCATGTGTTTCTTGGCCATTAGTCTATCTTCTTTTGAAAAGTTTCTGTTCATGTCCTTTGCGCACTGTTTAACGGGGTTGTTTGATTTTTTTTTTCTTGCTGATTTTCCTGAGTCCTACATAGATTCTGGTTATCAGCCCTTAATTAGATGTATAGCATGCAAAAATTTTCTCCCATTCTGTAGATATTTGTCTGTTCACTCTAATGATATTTTCCTTGGCTGTGCAGAAGCTTTTTAATTTGATTAGGTCCCATTTATTTATTTTTGTTGTTGCTGTGATTGTTTTGGGGGCCTTCTTCATAAATTCTTTGCCTAGGCCATGTCAGACCCCTTTTAAAAAGACAGGAAAGAAGAGAGTGAAAGGAAGAGAAGAAATGAGACAAAAAATTTGAAATCTTAAGAAGATGGGTTCAAATTACTTTATTAAGGAGTGGTTTTATTTGTAACGTGTGTTAGTGGACTCATAACCTTGTGATATTTTTAGCCACTTTGCTGGTATACAAAAAAATAAATGAGACTTATTATCACTTGGATAACTTCTACATTAAAATCATCTCTGCATGGCATTCTTGATTTTTATCATTTTCAAATCACTATAAAATAAGCAGTAGAATGAGTAGTCAAGGAGACAAACTTGGATTTGAATCTTGACTTTGCCTGGTACCATCTCAAGATACCTAACTTCCTTAGGCTTCAGTTTTCTCATCGGAAAAGTGGATCATAATAATATCACCTGTCTCTTAATTTACTGTGTGCTTTAAATGAGTTAACACATACAAAGCTCTTGACAAACAATGTTTACAATATAGTCTTATTTAAGTTTTATGGTTATTATGTTTGAATAAAGTCTTATAACATAGTACACATTATTGTTTCCCTCCTCAAAATCACATAAATTTTATTTTCTTCATAAGTAATCTCAAGGTGTTTACAAGTTGTAAGGTATTTCTTTGATCTTTCATCATGTTTACATTTTGAACTGAGGGGCAGGTGGTTTTTCAAAGTTATTTAAATTATAGAGATGACAGGGCAGTCATTTTGAGGCATTTCTAATTGTATAAAACTAGAAACAAAAGGAGACAGTTTGGGGTTGTTAGCATATAGTCTTCATCTGTTATACTCTCTGAGCTCAGTTTTCTTTACTTTAAGTCTCTTCGCCCAAGAGTGGTCAGGGAAAATGCTGGGATTGAGTTTTATTAGAAATTGAAATAAATCTGCTGAAAATCTGAAATTCGTGTTAGTTGATCACATTCCTCTTATAATCTAATGTGCCTTGAGGAGCGATACTGGGTGAGTAGAATTGCTGGTTTATAAAAACAGCTGGTGTGGGTTTAACAGTTTGAAACTGCACCGAGAGCAGAAACCAACCTTGCATATGTTTTAGCTTAATCACAGATGAGTTAGGTTAATCTCCTGATATGAGTTGAACTTATTTGGAAAGAGTTAATCAGAAGTCATGATGCATTCATGTGTGCAATGCTGATTGGCCATAGCATTAACTGACAAAGAGAAGTGCGTTATTGACAAAGTATGTTATATGCAGTTTTTGTCTCTGGAATTCTACATATGACTAGCAATAAAAAGTTTCACCTTCTTTCTACAACAACAGTGAAAATGGCATGTCTGTTTATACCACTGGGTTTGCTACTATTACTTCCACCCAACCAACACTGCAACAATAATGGCCTTGGTTGATTAAGCAGATAATGTGACAGGCTCTGGTTAAGTGCATTTGAAATGTAATTTCCCATAATCCTTACAAAAACTCTGAGGTAGTCACTAACAAGCTAGATTTAGGTGATAAAATTAAAGATCAAAGCTGTTTTTAATCCAAAATCATCCAAAGAGTAAGAAATAAGAGTTAGGATTTGAACCCAGTCTTGTAAGACTACCAAACCGCTTGACCTTTCTATTGTACTTGCCCTTTGTTTTGTTCCATAATTTTCTATTCCACAGATCTTTAAAATTTCCAAGTAGTTTTGAAGTCTTTCATATGCCTGAGTCAGAATATTTTTAAAATATCAACAATTTAACCTTGGAGTAAGCTGAATATAATTAGTTTTTAATTTATATTTATATACTTATAGAACTGAATGTATTTAGCCTTATGAAAGCTCAATATATTGTCTTTATTTCTTATTTGTATACATAACTGGTGAAAACTCTTCTGGATTAATTTATATTTATATACTTATATAACTGAATGTATTTAGCCTCATAAAAACTCACTACAACATCCTTATTTCTTATTTGTATATATACTGGTGAAAACTCTTCTGGATTGGCATCAACCTAATGATTTAACATTTGGGAACCATCACTTGACTCCGCAGTGACTTGCTTCTTTCTCTAGATTAAATACACGTTTTTAATTAAAGGGGTTACTGAAAAAAAAAATATGTGGAAACTGACTATACCTATGTTAGACTAAATTCTCTCATTTATTTCTATTATAAATTGAGAAATGTGGTCCTGTAGGAAATAATTTGGCTCCAAGTAGTAATACACATGATGCTTAAAGAGCCTGGAATCCTTACGATTTTCATAATGTGACATTGATACACATTTTAAATTCTTTTAAAAAATAAAAACATGGTTAATTTTAATAATAATAATAGATAACACTCATGTAGTGCTTACTCTGTTCCAGGTTATTATTCTAGAAATACAGACATTTAATTCCCATAGCAACCCTAGGAAGAGGCACTATTATTATTTGCATTGTATAGGTGAGGGAACAGAAGCCCAGAGAAGAAACTTGTGCAAGGTCCTATAGCCAGCCAGGGGTGGAGCTGCAATTTGAACCTAAGCAGTCTGGCTTTAAGACTCCATGCTTTTAACTTATATGCCACACCTGGGATTTTGTTTGCTCATTTATTTGCTCTTCTCTGTGCTATACTGCACTCTGCCATGCAAGAAATACTTAGTAGTACTTCTTTATACTTTTTTCTAAACATGTTCTGTTTAGCATTAGCATCTTGATACTGCCTTCTTCTATTATGCTACTACAGTTTTAAAAATATTGCTCTTTGTTACTTTTGATTTTAAATATTAAATAGGCTCATTTATCCTTTTTAAATTATTTACCCACTCCCCATAAATGATTAATTAGTAATAAGTATTAAATGGCAAAGCCATCCCTAATGCAGAGATAAAACAGGGGAATGTAGAAATGGACTTTGAATATTCTACTCTGATTGGTGAGACTTTTCTCCATTGTGAGGTAGATATATCAAGGCATCTTTCCCTGTTGCTATTAAATGTTAGATTTTAGAACGCCTTTGTTTTGACTTCATGATTGTCACTTGTCATTTTCTGTCTTTCTGTTTAGGAAGATCAGGTCAGGTCATCCTGCTTTCTATCTAGAGAAAGAGGATGCTATACTGATATTAAGGTATTCCACTTCAGGTTGCAGTTACTTTCATTATAAATTAATTTTAAAATTACCTAGTTATGATATAAATTTCCAAGTAGATGTGCCTAATAACAAAGATAATAATAATAACCAGCTCATGGGTTGTGTGTGGACAGAATGAGCTAATCCATATGAAGCACTAGAGCAGTGCAAGGCATAGTAAACAATCAAGAAATGGTAGCGAACCACCCTGAGCAAGAGCGAGACCCCGTCTCTACTAAAATACAAAGAAAATTAGCTGGACAACTAAAAAATATATAGAAAAAATTAGCTGGGCATGGTGGCACATGCCTGTAGTCCCAGCTACTCAGGAGGCTGAGGCAGGAGGATCGCTTGAGCCCAGGAGTTTGAGGTTGCTGTGAGCTAGGCTGACGCCACAGCACTCTAGCCAGGGCAACAGACTGAGACTCTGTCTCAAAAAAAAAAAAAAAAAAAAAAAAAAGAAATGGTAGCTATGGGGCTGGGCATGGTGGCTCACACCTATAATCCTAGCACTCTGGGAGGCTGAGGCAGGAGGATCACTTGAGCTCAGGAGTTCGAGACCAGCCTGAGCAAGAGCCAGACCCTGTCTCTACTAAAAAATAGAAAAATTAGCCGGGTGTGGTGGCACATGCCTGTAGTCCCAGCTACTTGGGAGGCTGAGGCAGAAGGATTGCTTGAGCCCAGGAGTTTGAGGTTGCTGTGAGCTAGGCTGATGCCATGGCACTCTAGCCTGGGTGTCAGAGAGAGACTTTTTTTCAAGAAAAAAAAAAAAGAAAAAGAAAAAGAAAAGAAAAGAAATAGTAGCTATCCTTATTATCATTGGTGGGGAAAGGTGGCTGATCAAGTGACTTTGAGTATGCTGAGGCCTATGACAGCTTTTATTTATTTTTTAACAATTAAATAAATACAATGGTATTCTGCATTTAAAAATATATATATTTAAAAATAGCACTGGATTTTTATAATAGCACACAGGCTTATGCTCCTCTTAAGTCAACAAAGACTTGTTAAGAACTGGGCAGTGTCATCACAGACCTTTTAGTAACAGTGGGGGAAGAGATAACAAACTCATATGAGCCAGAAACACAGTATGAAAGAGGATATAATTAAATCTCTATTATGTGGTTTAAGTATTGTGTGGTATTCAAAAGAGAAAGAGCTCAATTGAGGTTAAAGTATTCAGAAAGAATCTAGTCATGGGACTGCTGGAGCATGACATTTCCTTTAAAGAAAAGGGATCGTCTAGTAGAGAAGTAAAAATATAAGCAAAATACCTATACAAAATTAAGCATGCTATACTTGTGGAATAACTATTATAATAATAAATCATCATTGATGCGTTTGCGTTTCTCATTGCTTATAAAAGGCACTAGGCAAAACTTTTTCCCATGAATGAGAACAATAATTTTCAAACAAGTCCCAGATCTTTGTTTCTGTCGGAGTTAATGTTACTTTCGAAGTAAATGCTGAAACTAATGGCTTTATAATGATATTTTTACAGACTTTACTTATTTAAATAATCTCATGGCTATTAAATTACTACATTGGATCTGGCAGATGAAAGTATCTGTGTTTTGCTTTACAAATTTGTTTATATCAAAAACTGCCTCTTCAAAAAGGGATAATGACCTAAGGGTGGAGTGATCATGTCATCCCATTCTAAATAGATCTGTGTTTCTCACTTATAAATCGAAAGGGCAGGGCAGTAGACTCGACTGCAGGAAAAGGTATAATTCATTCTGAAATGTCTCGGCTGGCATTCATTTGGGAAAATACACAGGAAAGGAAACACATTTATAAATGAGAGGAGAGCTTACAAAGAAGGGTAGATAGAGTAGGTAGGCGTGGATGGATGTATACCTTTCTCTGTCCTCCTCCTCACCCCTCTTCTTCTTCCCTTTTGTCTTTTTTCTTTGTGTCCAACCTGAGTTACTATTACCTGAACACTTACCAGCTTTACGGCCAGAGGTTAACCCCCGCCAAACGTTCCCTAGCTAGGTATGAGAACGCCACAGGCTGGGCCTTTATCTGTGCTAAAACAGACTCCTAACCTGCCCTGCTCCTGCCGGCCTGCCTTGCCTTTCCTCTAGGGAGCGGACCATTCCCGCTTGTGAATCTGGTATTTTTCTGGAAAAGCTGTCTTCCATCAATCACCAGAGTGACCACCACCTTGGTATTGGAGAAAGAAACACTACTATCCCCTAGGACAGTCCCTTTTTTCCATAATGTTGAAATAGTGAAACTCTTTCCCTAAGAATCAGGAAGAGGTCAAGGTTGTCCATTCTAACCACTCTATTCAACATTATGTTAAATATTCTAGAAAGTGCAGTAGGGAAAAGAAAAAAAGAAAAGGCATAAGACCAGGGAAAGATGTAAAACTTGTTATTCACAGACGGCATGATTGCTTACATGGAAAACACTATGGAATCTATGAAAAAAAGTACTAGAACTAATAAGTCAAAATAGCGAGTTCACAGAATACAAGTTTGATAAACAAAAATCAATGGCATTTTTATGTATTTATAACAAGCAATTACAAAATAAAATGTAAAAGCTATCATTTTCAATAGCATCAAAAATCATACAATTATCAAGAATAAATTTAATGTGAGATGCTGTGGCAGACACATCCTGGGTTGGCCACAATACGCCATGCCCTTATAAAATCTCCTTCTCTGAGTGTATTAAGAAGTTGTAACTGACTTCTAACTGATATAAGATGGCAAGTGTGACAGGATTCCAGGCCCTTGATTAGGTCACTCTGCCATTTAAGCACACTCTAGAAGAATTCTCCTGTTGGTCTTGGTGAGACAAACAATGATGCTGTGAACTGTTTATGGAGACGGCCACATCAAAGGGACTGGAGGCATTCTTTAGGAATGATCTAGAATAATAAAAACAGGTTTGAGAAAGGAAAAAGCAAAGTTGAGCACTAGCCCTACCTGATTTCAAGACCTACTATATACAGTAATCAACAGAGTGTGATATTGACAGCAGGAGAGACAAAGAGTTCATCGAAACAGAGTGGAGACTAGAAATAGACTCCTATGTGAATGATCAGTTGAAATTTGGAAAAAGATACCAGGGAAATTGAATTAAAGGATGAGTATTTTAGAAGAATATCACTGGGACAACAAAATATCAATATGGGAAAATGTAAATCTCAATGGCTGACTCCTTATCCCCAAATTTTTTGAGATAGATAACAAATCTTAAACATAAAACCTCACAATCATTAAGTTTCTAGAAGAAAACAGGAGAATATCTTAGTGATTTTAGGGTAAGCAAAGATTTCTTCAACTGGACAAAACAAAAACAACACTAACCTTGAAAAAGATAAATTGAACTTTATCAAAACTAAAAATTTATGCTCATTAAAAACATCATTAAGAAAATCAATAGGCATGCCACAGATTGGAAAAATACTAACAGTGCATGTATGTGACAAGTAAGTCTATCCAGAATATATTTATTACATTTACAACTCAATAATAAAATAATGCAATTTAAAAATAGGTAAAATCTTCAAATAGATATTCCATAAAAGAATATATATGAATAGATAATAAATATATTGAAAAAAATGCTCACCGTCACTAGTCGTCAGGGAAATGCAAATTAAAACTATAATAAGCTCTTGCACTTGTTCATCCCTTCCCTTCCTGAAAATTTGAGCTGTAAAGCCCTTTGGTTGAGCAGAGCTCAATAAGAGTACTTGCCAGTAGAGGTTGTTCATGGTAGCAAAGTACTGAGAAGAACTTACATACCCATTATTAGTGAAATGGGTAAATTCTAGAATATTTATGCGATGAATATGGATTCTCAATTAACATGGGGTAAATATCTATAGCATTATCATGAGGGAAAAAAGCAAGTTCTCATGGAAAGTACAATGTCTGATCTTTTTATATAAAACTAAAAAATACTGTATTTTTTGAAATGATTGCATGTGTCTTTTAAAGCTGTAAGGAGAAACAGGAGATGGATTTGCCCAGAATTCATTACAGTGGTGGCCCCTGGGAAACACGTGATCAGGGAGGAAGTATTGGTAATGTTCTACTCCTCAAACTAGGGGTGAATTTATGTGATCATTTCATTCTTCTTCTTTTTTTTTTTTTTTGAGACAGAGTCTCACTCTGTTGCCCGGGCTAGAGTGAGTGCCGTGGCGTCAGCCTAGCTCACAGCAACCTCAAACTCCTGGGCTTAAGCGATCCTACTGCCTCAGCCTCCTGAGTAGCTGGGACTACAGGCATGCACCACCATGCCCAGCTAATTTTTTTCTATATATATTTTTAGCTGTCCAAATCATTTCTTTCTATTTTTAGTAGAGACAGGGTCTCGCTCTTGCTCAGGCTGGTCTCGAACTCCTGACCTCGAGTGATCCACCCGCCTCAGCCTCCCAGAGTGCTAGGATTACAGGCGTGAGCCACTGTGCCCGGCCCATTTCATTATTCTTTAACTATACATTTATATTATACAGATTCCTTTGTATATAAAATTCACAGTAAAATTCAAAAATTAAAAAAGAAAGTAAAAAATATACCAAATATTTTCCAAAGAAAGCTGATATAGCAATATTGCTATTGGACAAATAAAAGGCATCATTAGGGAATAAAAAGAGTCCATTAAGCATAATAAAAATAATAATTTACATAGAAGATATAATATTCCATAACCTACTTTCTGATTTATTTGTTCTTAAAATTCTCCAGTGAATAATATTGAGAAAATTTGAGATTTATAGTCTGTTTTAGAAAACCAAGTAGTAATTTTTTTGTTGTCCTCACATTACTTTGGTGGCAGTAGTCATGTTAGTTGGAAGAGACACATAAGAGATGGTAGAGAAATATTTTAATAGAATATTATAATGCTAATTAATACAATTTTATAATTTTAAGTAGTTCATTCTGTAAAGACTGAAATGGCTAAATTCACAATGAGTATAGCTGAATACAATTTATATTTCCCTACTA
The DNA here is from genome assembly GCF_041146395.1 of Eulemur rufifrons. NCBI lineage: Eukaryota > Metazoa > Chordata > Mammalia > Primates > Lemuridae > Eulemur > Eulemur rufifrons. The sequence goes on from NC_091000.1 coordinate 17,837,128, forward strand.
TTTATAAAATAAGAATTAACAGCTAAATGCAAGGGCATGTCATAACATGCCCTAAATTAAAAAGCCAAAGAAGAATACTCCTTTGTTCCTTTGAAGGCTTAGTTGGTAAAGTATAAAAAGAAAAGAATGCAGGAAATTACATTAAGATTTTTAGGCCGGGCGCGGTGGCTCACGCCTGTAATCCTAGCTCTCTGGGAGGCCGAGGTGGGCGGATCGTTTGAGCTCAGGAGTTCGAGACCAGCCTGAGCAAGAGCGAGACCCCATCTCTACTAAAAAAATAGAAAGAAATTATATGGACAGCTAAAAATATATATAGAAAAAAAAAAATTAGCCGGGCATGGTGGCACATGCCTGTAGTCCCAGCTACTCGGGA